>NC_090179.1:43708808-43716308 GCF_024679245.1 Pseudorasbora parva
ATGTTTGTGTGTGTGTGTGTGTGTGTGTGTGTGTGTGTGTGTGTGTGTGTGTGTGTGTGTGTGTGTGTGTGTGTGTGTGTGAGTTGTGTGTGAGTTGTGTGTGTGTGTTTGCTCAGACAGAGAGAGTCCTGTGATACACTAGTTATAATGTTTGTGTGTGTGTGTGTGACCTGGTAATCCCTACGTTATGGGGATAAAATGTCCCCGCAAAGATGGCAATATCCGAAATCCTTGTCCTTGTGGGGACATTTTTAGGTCCCAATGAGGAAAACATCTTATAAATCACACAGAAGGAGTTTTTTTGAGAAAGTAAAAATGCAGAATGTTTCCTGTGATGGGTAGGTTTAGGGGCAGTGTGTGTGTGATGGGTAGGTTTAGGGGCAGTGTGTGTGTGATGGGTAGGTTTAGGGGCAGTGTGTGTGTGATGGGTAGGTTTAGGGGCAGGGGCAGTGTAGGGGGATAGGATGTCCAGTATGAAATCCATTACGCCTATGGAAAGTCCCCATAAAACATGGAAACACGACATGTGTGTGTGTGTGTGTGTGTGTGTGTGTGTGTGTGTGTGTGTGTGTGTGTGTGTGTGTGTGTGTGTGTGTGTGTTTGCTCAGACAGAGAGTCCTGTGATACACTAGTTATAATGTTTGTGTGTGTGATTTACAGTTATTATGGATCTGCATCACATTTGTAAATCAAAGCCAGTACTGTTTATTTTATCGATATTTTCATCCACCTCCTCGCTCCCTGACTCATGCGTTTTCCAGTGGCTGCTGGGAACTTTAATTAACACTGTTTATGAGTGTTTATGTGCTGGAGAATATTCCGACTGTGGCTTTCATCTTAAATAAACGCCACAGCAGCTCCTGAGCTGATCACACACACTGACACACACGCGTACAGCAGTCATATTCTTCTGCTTTGCAGATCGTTGGGGATCATGTTGCAATTATATTTTATTTACATTTATGCATTTAGCAAAACATTATATTTAAAGCATTAACAGAGTGTGCATTCTATTCTAATAATACTAATAATTAGTTATTTTAATAGCCCTTTACATGGGGGGGGGGGGGTCTCCTCAAACACCAATGTGCAGCACCACCTGGATGATGAGACGGCAGCCATAGTGCGCCAGAACACACACACACACACACACACACACACACACACACACACACACACACACACACACACACACACACACACACACACACAGACAGCAGCTTATGGTGGAGCGGAGACGTGATGAAGCCAATCAGGATATGGGGATGATTAGGAGGCCATGATGAACAGAGGCCAGTGGGCAAATTTGGCCAGGATGCCGGGGTTACACCCCTACTCTTTATCGAAGGACATCCTAGGATTGTTAACAACCACAGAGCGTCAGGACCTCGGTTTAACGTCTCATCCGAAAGACGGTGCTCATTGACAGTATAGTGTCCCCATCGCTATACTGGGGCGTTAGGACCCACACAGACCACAGGCTGAGCGCCCCCTGCTGGCCTCACTAACACCTCTACCAGCAGAAGCCCATAGTTTTCCCAGTTGGTCTCCCATTCAGGTACTGACCAGGCTCAGCCCTGCTTAGCTTCAGTGGGAAACCAGTTTTGGGCTACAGGGGGGAGATGGCTGCTGGCATTCTATTCTATTGTATTGTATTGTATTGTATTCTATTCCATTTTCTTTTGTATTCCATTCCATTATATTAAATTCCAATCTATTCTATTCCATTCCATTCTGTTCTCGTCAGGAAACAGAGACTAGAGTGATGGGTAAGTATAAATAAGGACAAATCGGTATTGAAAACCGAAGTAATGTAATGGTGGATAATCAGACATTAGAGCTGACACAGATGAGGAACAACAGAAGGGTAAATTGCCACACACACACACACACACACACACACACACACACACACACACGTGTCACTGATGATAATATGATGAACACTTTCCTTTTTCTTTCTTCATCGGATGAACACAGAGCTTGGAGGGAGAAACGGAAATGGAGATAAAACTCGGCTGAACAGACGAACAAAAGGTAAAGTAGGCAGACTTCAGGTGAGTAACGAGACCAGATGATCTCTGTGTGTGTGTGCGTGTGTGTGTGTGTGTGTCCTTGTTTATATTACATTGTGGGGACTAAATGTCCCCAATAAGGATAGTAAAACCTGAGATTACCAGTCCCCAGGTCCCTACAATGTAAATGGATTCATTTTTAAAAAAATGTTAAATTACAGAATGTTTCCTGTGATGGGTTTAGGGGCAGTGTGTGTGTGTGTGTGTGTGTGTGTGTGTGTCTGCATGTTTTTGTGACATATGAGGACACAAATGTGTGTAATGCCATGGGTATGACACAGGTATTACAGGAGAGGGTGAAATATGAGGACATTACCCATGTCCCTACTTTACAAAAGGATTATAAATCACACAGGAGGAGTGTGTGTGTGTGTGTGTGTGTGTGTGTGTGTGTGTGTGTGTGTGTGTGTGTGTGTGTGTGTGTGTGATGGGTAGGTTTAGGGCCAGTGTAAGGGGATAGAAAATACGGTTTGTACAGTATAAAAACCATTACGCCTATGGAATGTCCCCATATGTCACAAAAACAAACGTGTGTGTGTGTGTGTGTGTCCTTTTAACTGGTGCAGGTGGAGTAAGTGACAGCTGGCGGTGATTAATACTCAGGTGATTGTGATCGTGTTGACAGAGCGGGAGTGAGAGGTTTGGTGATTCCCTGACAATTATATTCTATCCCATTCTATTGTATTCTATGGAATACACAAACACACGTATATTATATGTACACAAACTTTTATGTTAATGGCAATTAATTGATTTGACAGCAATACATTTTATTCTATTCCATTCTGTTATATGTCATTCCATTGTGTTCTGTTCCATTCTATTACAAAATGCAGATCAATCAGTTGCTTGAATGTACAGCAGAAAAATATATCAGAAAAATCATAATAATAAAAGAAACAAACAAAAACAAACAAACAAAAACATTAAAGGGGCTATAGGGTTTTGTTTGTATATCATTTTATTCTATAATGGGGGGAAAAAGATTGATTGCATTTTTCTTTTTTTGTAACTTTGATGGCTTTTGTATAGGACTTAAACTCATTATGAAATGAATAAAACCTTGGTTTCATCTTTAAAAACTTGCATTTGTGTATATAACATTTCCCCATCGCGAAGATGTTGTTAACCAGGAAGTTATTTTTGTTACTGTCTATTCTATTCTATTCTATTCTATTCTATTCTATTCTATTCTATTCTATTCTATATTCTGTCGGCTGTGATGCTGCCCTCTTCTGGCTGACGTCAGTACTCCACGTGACTCCGGCTGATGCGTGACAGCTGAGCCTCGCGCGCCCCCTGCCGTCCGCCGTGGTAGGCGCGCGCTGTGTCAGCACTATATCTGCTGCGCCGGCACATTCACGGGCACTTTTACCTCGCTGTTAATCCTTTTAAAACCCCGGCGAGTTATAAACCGTGAGCGAGAGGGTGACCTTGCTCTTCATCCTCAGATGGGATGCTTCACTGCGGCATCACTGCGCTGCAGAATATCGCCAGCAGGTGGCGGCCTGTGGCATAACATATTCATCTGATAATTATTCATTATTATGTAGTTATTGCTATAGTAAGTACATGCAACGAGGATAATGTAAAGTATAGTGTTACTAAATATTTATCTCAATTTACAATGCATAACAGAGGCAGAAAAAAAACATTCCCTTCTTTAGAAACTGAGACAGACAAAAAAAAGGGTAAAAAAATAAGTTACCTTGGTTGCCTTAAAATGTTGAGTTTATTAACTCAAAAATTTGAGTTAATACAATAAACATTTTTGAAACATTTATTGAAATATTTTGTAAGCTTATTGCATAATTGTGTTTATTTGTGATGACGGAGCCAAATTGTGCTATTTTCATGATTTATCACATTTATTATGTGGTTCAGATACAATAATATTTTGAGTTTCTATTTATTAAACAAATTTCCTTCATTGTATCAACTCAAATTTTTAATTTCAATAAACTCAAAATGTTAAGGCAACCAGGTTACTTACTTTTTTAAGTTAAACCAACAATATTTTAGTTGCAGGAATTCGTGTTTCATGCAAACATCTGTCATTAGCTCTGAGCTTTCACAACAGCCTAATTTTAGCTCAATGTGAGAGGATTTATTTTGCATTTCAAGCAGCGTGGAGTCTTTAAAGCCTCTGGTGTGGAAGAGAAGAAAGGCTTAAATCTGCTTTTATAATGATTTCTCCTTCAGAATGAGAGACTGGTTAGTCACACTGTTACGCCACTGACAGCAAAACTCAAATAACCCATTCACTTCACTCTCAGATCCAGCCTTAACACAGGTGTAACGGCTAAAATTAATACATTTTACTATTTTAGTTTTTTAAAATTTATTTATATATATTTTTTTAAATAAATGTTGTACCTATTTGTTTTATTTGGAAAAATTCTGGAAGTGAAATGTATGCATTTCCCTTGAAACCAAGGATGCGTCCAAAAACCTAAACTCTAAAAAATTCTGGGTAAAAAACAACCCAATGTTGGGTCAAATATGGACTAACCCAGCAGTTTAGTTGTTTTAACCCAGCGATTGGGTTGTCTTAAGCAAATATTTAACCTAACTGCAGGATTAGAACAACCCAATCGCTGGGTTAAAACAACCCCATTGCTGCACTCTAAAAAATGCTGGGTTGTTTTAACCCAATGTTGGGTCAAATATGGACTAACCCAGCAATTGGGTTGTTTTAACCCAGCGATTGGGTTGCCTTAAGCAAATATTTAACCCAACTGCAGGATTAGAACAACCCAATCGCTGGGTTAAAATAACCCAATTGCTGCACTCTAAAAAATGCTGGGTTGTTTTAACCCTATGTTGGGTCAAATATGGACTAACCCAGCAATTGGGTTGTTTTAATCCTGCAGTTGGGTTAAATTTTTGCTTAAGACAACCCAACTGCTGGGTTAGTCCATATTTGACCCAACATTGGGTTGTTTATTACTCAGAATTTTTTACAGTGTGGGTTAGTCCATATTTGACCCAACATTGGGTTAAAACAACCCAGCATTTTTTAGAGTGTAGTTGGGCTAGTCGCTGCCTCATCAGACAATGGCTTGTAAAATGACATCATAAGTGGGCAATGTTGGTAAAAAAAACGTTTAAACTTGACGAGCAAACGCAACTTTCGGACGCCATCTTTCCCCCCAGCTCATCTGTCACAGAATGGAACGCACAGGATCACTCTAAAAAACGCTGGGTTGTTTTAACCCAATGTTGGGTCAAATATGGACTAACCCAGCAGTTGGGTTATTTTAACCCAGCGATTGGGTTGTCTTAAGCAAATATTTAACCCAACCGCAGGGTTAAAACAATCCAATCGCTGGGTTAAAACAACCCAACTGCTGGGTTAGTCCATATTTGACCCAACATTGGGTTAAAACAACCCAGCATTTTATTAGAGTGTACAATTAAAATATCAATATTTTTTGAAAAGTAACTCAGATATTTTGTTGTAAATGTAAAAAAGTAATGCGTTACTTTACTAGTTACTTGACAAAGTAATCTGATTACGTAACTTGAGTTACTTGTAATACGTCACACACACACAACACTGGGTCATATGTCATAATTTTGACTGTTAATATAAATTCTGAGTGTAATAACCGTAAGGAATCACACCGGGATCTTTAATGGGTTTTTATTTTGAAATGATATTTTCCTCCTGTGGCAGGTTTAATGCTTTATTCAGATCTCTTTACAGAATGAACCGTGTTCAGAATTAAGGTGCAAACATCAGCAAACACAAGGTCAGCAGAAGATCATTTCAGCATGGCAATAATCAGAAATACAGGCAGACCTCATCTCCGGTCGCTCGCGGGACCCTGACCTTTGACCTTTGACCCCGGGCCCGCCCTTGTAGATGCTGGTGCAGCTCCACTAATGGAAGACATCTCATAGACCCAGCCTTCAGAGTTCAACGACAGATGGATCTGACCAATGAGCAGGCAGATCACATTTAAAGGGGAAGGTACCTGGACCGGAGTGACCAATCAGAAGCATGCATTCGTTTGTGTTCAGAATGGCGCACTAGCCTCACCGTCTCCGCAGTGCACAGTGTGTGAATGTTCAGTGTGCATGGCATCCTAAAGCTAAGCCACATTTAATATATACAGTACAGATCGTTTCCAAGCAGCGTCACAGTAATAAACAGGAAAATAACAATATTAATGATGATATTAGCTCATATATTCATGGCTTTATGTCATCATTTAGACTTTTTTTTTTGTCATAATTTCGTTTAGTCATAATTCTGACATAAAACAACCAAAATTATTACTTACACTGTAAAAAATGCTGGGTTTTTTTTTAACCCAATGTTGGGTCAAATATGGACTAACCCAGCAATTCGGTTGTTTTAACCCTGCGGTTGGGTTAAATATTTGCTTAAGACAACCCAACTGCTGGGTTAAAACAACCCAATTGCTGGGTTAGTCCATATTTGACCCAACATTGTTTTTTACCCAGATTCTTTTAGAGTGTAGAATGTCAATTTCAAATGTTTCATCTAAATAATTTAATCAAATTCTAACTTTAAAACAAATGAAATTATGACATTACGCTTAATTATGACAAAGAACGTCATAATTAAATTTATCATTATTATACTCTAAAAAATGCTGGGTTGTTTTAACCCAATGTTGGGTCAAATATGGACTAACCCAGCAATTGGGTTAATTTAATCCTGTGGTTGGGTTAAATATTTGCTTAAGACAACCCAACTGCTGGGTTAGTCCATATTTGACCCAATATTGGGTTGTTTTAACTCAGCGATTGGGTTGTTTTAATCCTGCGGTTGGGTTAAATATTTGCTTAAGACAACCCAATCGCTGGGTTAAAACAACCCAATTGCTGGGTTAGTCCATATTTGACCCAACATTGGGCTGTTTTTTACCCAGAATTTTTTTAGAGTGTACTTAGAGTCAAGTTATGACTTCAGTTGAATGTCAGTTTCAGTTATTTATTTTTAATCTTTTAATCTAACTTAAAAATATATATTATTTAAGTCATAATTATGACATTTAAAAGTCAAAAAAAGGAAGTCATACTTTAAAAATGATTAGTTATGACAATTTTTTCTGTCATAATTTTGACTTTTTATGTCAATTTACATTTCTGTTGTCATTCTCTTGTCATAGTCTCTAATTCTTTCCCCTAGTAATTCAACTTTTTATGTCATAATTTCAACATCATAATTCGGATATAAAAAAAAGTCAAAATTACGATTTAAAAAAAAAATTGTAATCAAAATTCTAACTTTAAAAAACTGAAATTCATTATGAAAAAAAAATTATGACATAGAAAGTCCTAACTAATCATTTTGAAATTAAAGTCGAAATTATGACAATTTCTACCATATCTCATAATTTCATCTTTTTATCTAAATTTAAATTTATGTTGTCATAATCTCAACTTTTTT
>NC_090179.1:43721308-43763808 GCF_024679245.1 Pseudorasbora parva
GTACCACACACACACACTGCATTACAACAATCACAAACACAACTACACACTCAGACAAGGAAACAAACACACATGCATAGATTATCCCACTTTGGCAGAAGTTCATTATCACACTAAAACTGAGTTCATTAACACTTTCTCACCCCAAAGATAGAACAGCATCTTGAACAGCTGATTTTGACACACACACACACACACACACACACACACACACACACACACACACACACACACACACACACACACACACACACACACACACACACACACACACACACACACACACACACACACACACACACACACACACACACGTGTAATGTTACAGCCTTTATTAAATATGCATTTCTATAAGTTGTCTCAAGATCAAGCTCAAATCACATTCACCGCCGATTTAACAAAACGATTTGATTCAAAGTTAAAGGACAATTTCTGCACGAATGAGAGAACTGAATTTGGGTTTTGTGCCAATTCGCAAATTTAACACTTGCAAGCAGAATTATTACAAGAAATATTACGAAATTAATCCCTGTGTGATGTTTATCCCTAAGTATCTAAAACCTGATACAGACGACTGAAAAGGTATATCAGTGTCCGAAATATGGAGACCCTTACCATTTATGGGAAAACAAAGGCTTTTCTAAAAATTCAATTTATAGCCTGTGAATGTTTCCAAATTGTTTCAATATCTTGTTTCAACTACATGTGGAATACCTAAGATTGGATCTGAAATGTACAACAGCATATCATCGGCATATAACGATACTCTATGTTCTATGCCCCATACTGTTAATGCCCGTAAAATACTGTGAGTGTCTTAACGCTATAGAAAGGGGCTCGATGGCTAAAGTAAAAAGTAAGGGGACAGCCTTGTCTTGTACCCCTTGATAGGGGAAAAGTTTCAGAGCGTACTCTATAAGTGATTACAGGCAGAGGTGGACAAACTACACAACTTCATTACTTGAGTAAAAGTAACAGTACTACTGGTCAAATATTACTCCGTTACAAGTGAAAGTTGTAAAAAACGATTTTTACTTAAGTAAAAGTACAGAAGTATTTGTTTTCAAAAGTACTTAAGGTGCAAACGTACATTTCTTTTTTATGTCAGTGCATTATTTTATTGTTGTTTTATGAATGTAAACTATGCCATCATGGTTTAAGCCAGTCAGTGACTCTCCATCTGACATACTAGAATACGACTAACTTAAACTCATTTAAATACTTCTCTAAAAGTTACAAAGCTCTTTATAAAGCTGCTGTCACTTTAAGGCCAAACGAACGGATTCAATACACTGATACACATCTGATACTCTCACACTGTTCAACAAATATGACAGGGTATATGCAGAAATCCTGAAGTTAATTTCAAGACCTTTTTAAGACTTTTTAAAGACCTTCTCAAAATATTTTAAGACCTCATCGCACTTCAAGTTTTAATCGTCAACAAACCTTTAATAAACAGTTGTAGTCGAATGTAGACTTAAAATCTTTATCGTAGGCCAATTTTGTATTTCTTACATTGCATATCTGTTTCGCAACGTATGGAGGGCGACATTACCTAACTGCGCATTTCGCAAAATACATGACGTCACCCGTAGACGGCGCGCGCCAGGGATGGAAATTAACTTTTTTCAAAGTCTACCACTCAATGTTTTTACCAGCCACTTTTTTGTTTTTAACTGACAATGTGTAACTGCACGTGAAAATTAATACTACAAGCTCTACAATACTTAAGCAGTTTATTTAATCTCAAGTCTCAATGAAATACAGACATTTTCACGATGATTTGTGGTCTTTTATGGCTTTCAGTTTTATGGTTTTTAGTCCCAACAATGAAACTATTCGTTCTGGCATCTTTGAAGCGTGTTGACAACATACTGAGCAGAACATTGTCAGTAGGGACGCACCGAAATCACTTCTTGGCCGAAACCAAAAAAGAAGAAACAAAAGCCGAAAACCGAAAAATAAAATTCAAACTAAAATGTTTAACTTGACCTCACTCATGTGTACATTAAATAATAATGCACATGCCTACTGGAATGCAGAAAGGTACAGAAATTGAATAAAGTAATCAAATGTAAAATAACTGAATATTTAACTGTTTAAATGAAAGATTAATCCTTATTAAACTTACAAAAGCTATTCAATCAAGAGCATTGTTTAATGTCAAACTAAATATAAGGACATCACTCAGGCAGCAGTAAAGGCTACTGCGCCTTTAAGACCTGATGCAGGGATATGCTCGTCTTTCTCGACTGTGCATACTATACAGTTCACAGGCATATTCAGACTATGTCTGCTACGATACTCATCAAGATGGACATGTTGACATACTTCTTGTGTGAGTTTGTCCGTTTAAGCCCAAAACTGGAAAGAGAACTCAATATTTGCGCGCTGTGAGACGAGCGCGCGCTCTCGGATGATGCACAGCGTCAGATCTTCTCTCAGTGCGAGTCTCACAGCGCATCTTCACGCGAGTGATGACGGAGAAAACGACTGGTTATATGCGCACATACGGCAGCACTCGCATGCATTGAACAAAGTTTACAAAGAGGTGAAACAGCTCGGTAGGTGGAGCGAGTTTACCCGCCACAACTCAAAATCAGCCGCATTTGGCTGGTGGCGGTGCTAATTTCCACCCTTGGCGCGCGCGCGCTCCGAGCCGATCTCAGACTGATCTCGCCCCGTCTTTTTTTAATACTTATGGGGATGAAAAGAAATATATTCATAAATACTTTTTGGAGTCAAACTCTTTTGACAAAGCTTGAACAAAATACTTTCAAAATTTAAGACTTTATAAAGCCGTGATAAGACTTTTTAATACTTTATAAGGGTCTTAATTTTCCCAAAATTGATTTATCACCTTTTAAGACTTTTCAAGACCCCGCGGATACCCTGTATGAACATTTTGACATCCGTCTTCTTCCATTTTGCTCTATACTATAAATCAGTGTTTAATAAATGCTGTGAAATCATTGAACTTCACGAGACTCTACAAGAGTGATTCCTGAAAGGCTTTCTGCAAAAACCCAAACACCTTTTAAAGAAGAAAAAAATCATCCTCCGACTTTCAGAGCTGCGACAGAAACGACTTTCAACTTCGATAGAAATGTGGTGGAGTAAAAAGTACGATATTTGTCTTTCAGATGTAGTGAAGTAAAAGTCATAAGTTTCCAGAAAATATAATACTCAAGTAAAGTACAGATACTCAAAAAGTGAACTTAAGTACAGGACTCAAGTAAATGTGCTTAGTTAGTGTCCACCTCTGATTACAGGTGCATAAGGGGAAGAGTATAATAACTTACTCAATGATAAAAGATGCGTTCCAAGGCCAAATATTTCCAACACAGAGAATAAATATTTCCATTCAACTCTGTCGAACGCTTTTTCAGCATCTATTGAGATCTATAAAAATACAGGAAACTACATTTGGCCATCTAACCAATCTAAGACCATTGCGTTTTTCAGAGGGATGGGCTTCATAGAAGCAGGAAGCAGACGAGCCGTTCAGAGGACAGTGGAGACAGCGGAGTGGAATAAAGGGAGAATAGAAGAAAAATACAGCAAAATATATAAAAAAGAAAAGAAAAATACAGCGTTAAAAAAAGAAGTATTAAGACATGTTATACTGCGCCCCTTAAACATAACCAAGCCTAGAAAAAAACACGCAACCACCCCTTTAATAATATGCAGGTTGAACCTTCTGGATCTATTCTCAATTTCGTCAATTTGGTCGAGAAGAGCTCTGTGCTTTCAAAAACCCAGACCTGCCTTTCAAAGTTTTCGCCGACCAATACTTCAGTATGCCGACCAATACTTCAGATGCAAGCCTGTGCTGAAACTAGGGATGTTAACCGATGACCGTTTGACCGATGGTTGACCGTATTCAATGTTAACCGATCAAAGTTGTCAGTTTAAAAAAGAAGTGATCTCTAAATTAGGCTAGTGGACTAAACGCTACTACAGTTAGCCGTCTCATTACAAAACCTTTTTGTGTGAAGTCAACAAATCCCTCACACTCAATTTTTCCTAACTCGCCTGTTTGTACTCAATAAACCGATAAAACATTTGACATGAGGTCACAGCGTTTGGGTTTGCGCGCTCACAAGGTTTGGCTAAAACACTCGAGGTTAGAGTCAGGGCAGACGACAGTATGAAGCGTCAGTCCGCATAAGATGGGCTTACATTTGGAAATATATTACATCTACATTTTAATGGTAACATAAGGTGTTGATCGTCTTTCTTTATTATTGTTAGCACTACCTCGAACTAAAGCGCGCCTCTACAGAGCTGTCATTTTCTTAAATAAGCCGCGGCAATGTTTCAAATGAGCGTCTAACGCTAGACAAACGCCTTTATTTTCAACGCGATCACTTTGTACCCAAACCATTTCGAAACTAAGGAGCCATTTGTCCTCCGATTACAAACAAGCTCCTCGGCGACACGTTTGCGGGACTCATGTTTCGCGGTGTAGGGGATTTTAAAAAAGTGACGTGAGTGGAAGGGAGGCGGTGGGGCCGGGACAGTGTGTGTGTGTGTGTGTGTGTGTGTGTGTGAGAGAGCGGGAAGGCAGAGTGGTAGAGAGATGCGACAGAGTTGCAAAATTGCAGGCGCGGCTTGTGGCTGTTATTTCAAATAGCGCAGCATATTCTAAAAAATAATCGGTTAACCGGTTTCAACCGGATAATGAGGCCCGGTGGTCGGTCAAGAAAATGTTTCGTTTTTGCCATCCGTAGCTGAAGCGAGCTTACTGTCTCGCATAGCGTGTCAAGAGAGGCTTGTAACGGCTTGATTGAGTCTTGGATTAGATTTGCCATGTCCTCTTTTAAACTGGCCCGCTGTTTTGCCAAATCTGAGACTAGCTGACTCGACATTTTATCTGCGTTGTCTTTTTCAGGTGTATCTTTGTTCCCCATGGTATCATTAGCCGCCATAGCTGCTAATTTACCCGCTATGGTAGTGCCTGACCGTGTTGCTGGCGCAGTAATGTTGCTCATTTTGCTTCCTGAACTAAGTTTAGTTCTTATATTCCACGTTGCAAAGCAATCAGATGGCAAAAAATACGCTGAATATGTTTAGATGGACTGTGGTTGGGAGGACCTCGTCGCTGCTGCTCTCGCTTACATCGCCAAACTGGAAGAGGGTTATTTTTCCTCCTGTGATGAGCCTTTTGGGTTATTTTTTCAGTGTTTGGGTAGTTTTTGTGTTACTCAGATCCTGGGTCAGACTATCAACCCAGTGTTTGGGTAGTTTTTGTGTTACTCAGATCCTGGGTCAGATGTATCAACCCAGTGTTTGGGTAGTTTTTGATGGACAGAGGACAATGGGCAAATTTAGCCAGGATGGGGGGTTACACCCCTACTCTTTTTTCCTACTTTTTTTCACTAACACCTCTTTCAGCAGCCCATAGTTTTCCCAGTTGGTCTCCCATTCAGGTACTGACCAGGCTCAACCCTGCTTACCTTCAGTGGGAAACCAGTCTTGGGCTACAGGGGGAGATGGCTGCTGGTTTATTAGACTTGACAGACTTAACTCAGTTTTACAGTGTAACCTTTTCCTTGTTGTTTGATTTTTGCTGCATTGTGGCTGAATTATTGATTTTATTTCACACATTAGCAAAAACTTGCTCTGTTATAGTCGCGCTAGTTCACACACACACACACACACACACACACACACACACACACACACACACACAAACACACACTTATATATACAGTGAGGAAAATAAGTATTTGAACACCCCGCTATTTTGCAAGTTCTCCCACTTAGAAATCATGGAGGTGTCTGAAATTGTCATCGTAGGTGCATGTCCACTGTGAGAGACATAATCTAAAAAAAAAAACATCCAGAAATCACAATGTATGATTTTTTAACTATTTATTTGTATGATACAGCTGCAGATAAGTATTTGAACACCTGAGAAAATAAATGTTAATATTTGGTACAGTAGCCTTTGTTTGCAATTACAGAGGTCAAATGTTTCCTGTAGTTTTTCACCAGGTTTACACACACACTGCAGGAGGGATTTTTGCCCACTCCTCCACACAGATCTTCTCTAGATCAGTCAGGTTTCTGGCCTGTCGCTGAGAAACACGGAGTTTGAGCTCCTCCAAAGATTCTCTATTGGGTTTAGGTCTGGAGACGGGCTAGGCCACGCCAGAACCTTGATATGGTTCTTACAGAGCCACTCCTTGGTTATCCTGGCTGTGTGCTTAGGGTCATTGTCATGTTGGAAGACCCAGCCTCGACCAATCTTCAACGCTCTAACTGAGGGAAGGAAGTTGTTCCCCAAAATATCACAATGCATGGCCCCGGTCATCCTCTCCTTAATACAGTGCAGTCGCCCTGTCCCATATGCGGAAAAACACCCCCAAAGCATGATGCTACCACCCCCATGCTTCACAGTAGGGATGGTGTTCTTGGGATAGTACTCATCATTCTTCTTCCAAACACGTTTAGTGGAATTATGACCAAAAAGTTTTATTTTAGTCTGATCTGACCACATGACTTTCTCCCATGACTCCTCTGGATCATCCAAATGGTTATTGGCAAACTTAAGACGGGCCTGGACATCTGCTGGTTTAAGCAGGGGAAACTTCCGTGCCATGCGTGATTTCAAACCATGACGTCTTAGTGTATTACCAACAGTAACCTTGGAAACGGTGGTCCCAGCTCTTTTCAGGTCATTGACCAGCTCCTCCTGTGAAGTTCTGGGCTGATTTCTCCCCTTTCTTAGGATAATTAAGACTCCACGAGGTGAGATCTTGAGTCCCAGTCTGAGGGAGATTGACAGTCATGTTAAGCTTCTTCCATTTTCTAATGATTGCTCCAACAGTGGACCTTTTTTCACCAAGCTGCTTGGCAATTTCCCCGTAGCCCTTTCCAGCCTTGTGGAGGTGTACAATTTTGTCTCTAGTGTCTTTGGACAGCTCTTTGGTCTTGGCCATGTTAGTAGTTGGATTCTTACTGATTGTATGGGGTGGACAGGTGTCTTTATGCAGCTAATGACCTCAAACAGGGGCATATAATTTAGGATAATAAATGGAGTGGAGGTGGACATTTTAAAGGCAGACTAACAGGTCTTTGAGGGTCACAATTGTAGCTGATAGACAGGTGCTCAAATGCTTATCTGCAGCTGTATCATACAAATAAATAGTTTAAAAATCATACATTGTGATTTCTGGATTTTTTGTCTCTCACAGTGGACATGCACCTACAATGACAATTTCGGAGAACTTGCAAAATAGTAGGGTGTTTAAATACTTATTTTCCTCACTGTATATTAATGTGTCTACTTTGTATTGTTGATATTTTAGTGTCATCCTTTCATTGCTGTGCCCTTTTTCTGCACGGCTTGTGGCTGATTTGTTGTTTGTACCACCTAAAGATTCTCTGAGTGTTCTGTCATTTTTGAGTGTGACTTTATTCCCCCGACCCTTTAAATATATCTGAATCATGTCTATGATGCATTTATGTGTTCACATAGCTAATGCGACAAAAGTCACCAGGTGCCATCCCATTCCGATGAAGCAAAAAATAATGATAATTTCAAAACGTCATATTTGAGGCCCAGAATGCTAAACTAAAAAAATGTGCAGAACCACCATTTGAATTCAGAGAAGCGCTCTTCCTTGTGGGCCTGGATGGGGCTAAAAGTGTTTTGCGATGGAGATTTTAAATGCCACTTAAAAACTTAACGTTGAGTCATGAGAGCCGACAATAGTGCAGCCATGAGACACTGTTCAGAGCAAACTGACAGCAGTGTGTGTGTGTGTGTCTAAAACACAGTTACACTGCTTGCTTTCTTTGTGAATCAGTGTATTTCAGGGGCTACACTTATACTTCAAACTTTAATAGCACAAGTCTGTGAATTATGAATGTAGACAGGAGCAGAGACTCACTCTCTCTCCGTCACATGACTGTCGCTTCCAGAACGTTCTTGCTGATGTATTTTAGACCACATGAGAGAGAAAGCTTGTGTTAAAATATTTCTTTAACTTGTATTTTCGGCTTTCAACACATCCCAAAACAGCACAAGAGCGAGCATCACTGCAAAAACAAAGATCAAGACGCATCTTAATCAATAGTTTAGCACAGAATGAAACACATTCATAATTTCGCCAACCTTTCATCTATTTTTTCCACTAATATTGCCTCCTCTCCACCTTTCTGTGAAGGATACAGTACATCTTTTTAGGATGCATGTTGTTGCTTCCTACATTAAAGAGTGATACCTTAAAGTGTTGTCTACACTGTAAAAAAATATTTAGAAAATAAGTTACCTGCTTGCCTTAAAATTTTGAGTTCATTGAAATTAAAATTTTTGAGTTAATACAATGAACATTTTTTGAGATTCGACAACCTTTATTTAAATATTATTAAAAGATTTTGTAAGCATATTGGGTAATTGTGTGTTTTATTTGTGATGACGCAGCCAAATTGTGCTATTTTCATGATTTATCACATTTATTATGTGGTTCAGATACAATAATATTTTGAGTTTCTATTTATTAAACAAATTTCCTTCATTGTATCAACTCAAATTTTTAATTTCAATAAACTCAAAAATTTTAGGCAACCAGGTTACTTACTTTTTTAAGTTAAACCAATAAAAAACAAAAAATATCTTTTTACAGTGTAGATAGGCAGCTCTCTAGTTTTTGTAGCACAACTAAAATCACAATCACAATAAACAAAATTTACATTGAATTCAAGGCAGACATTTTTATTAGCTCTTGCTTTCACAATTTATAAAAGAGTGAATAACAAAAGTCATACAATTATTAAAAAAAAACGATTTTAAAGATATGTCACTTGGTACAACTTCACATTTCAAGTTGACTAAACGTAATATTTTAAGGCAGCACGAAAACTTACTTTTTAAAGTTGAAACAACAATTGTTTTACAGTACAGTACAAATAGCATATTCTGCTTATATCATATCTATCAATATTTACACTTTAAACGCTATTTGTTGCAATGAGAACGGTATCTAACAGTACACTAATAAATGTAAATTAATATCTCAATAACTTTATCACAATATAAACACACGACACCACAACCGTAACACAATAACAGTCTGTTCTGCTTTCCAAAACACACACACTCACAAACACACAAGACACACACACACACACACACACACACTACACCAAAATTGCATAATAGTACATACCCCGACAAACGCTACAGAGAAAAGAAACAAAACAGATTGTATAATTTCAGATCAAACAGACACACATCCTCATGAACACACACACACACGCGTTTGTTTTTGTGACATATGGGGACATTCCATAGGCGTAATGGTTTTTATACTGTACAAACCGTATTTTCTATCCCCTTACACTGCCATACCCCTAAACCTACCCATCACACACACACACACACACACTGCCCCTAAACCTACCCATCACAGGAAACATTCTGCATTTTTACTTTCTAAATAAACTCCTCCTGTGTGATTTATAAGCCTTTTGTAAAGTGGGGCCATGGGTAATGTCCTCATATTTCACCCTCTCCTGTAATACCTGTGTCATACCCATGGCATTACACACATTTGTGTCCTCATATGTCACAAAAACATGCCCACACACACACACACAGATGTGAGGAGTGTTTTCCTACCGAGGAGTACAGGAATCCCTCTCCATTCATGGCTACGTAGAGTCCAGCCTTCACGCCCTGAATCGCCACGACCCGCAAACCCACCGGGATCAGATTGAACAAAGCTGAAACACACCAGCAGAAACATCTCACTGATCACATCTTATACCTCCTGCACACTGTGCCATTTTTATAAATCCTTTGCAAATGTTGCTTGTGAGACTTTATGAACATGATCCCTGCTGTAAGTCGAACTGTAAGATCTCAGTTGGCATTAATGTCAGACTGTACGATAGTGAAGGCGCGCTAAAAACGGACGCACACAAGAAAACTCGTCCGGAGTTTTATATCATCAGTGAATGAGGCGTTCGGTGACAGTGAGCTGCATTACACGCGGGACTGAAATGGAGGCTACAGAGAAATCTCTAGCTCTCGTTTTGGTCATAGTTTGCCTTGAAAAGCCGAGATATTTGACGGTCGTCGTAGGAGAAGTCACACTGCAGGATTGTGTGCCAAATCTTCTGACACTGCCAGAATTTCGTCTGAGGTCAAATTTGATCGAAGCGCTCATTGATCGGCTGCCGGTGAACATGTCAAACTAACGATCAACGTCAGATTTTAGCTTAGGATCAGAGGAATCAGATGGCCAAATCGTTGGCAGAATCGCACAGTGTGCACCCGGGCTTTACTCTCTCAGAGCTCAGGACGTTTACTGGAGCTCCTTGTTATGTCTTCCATGATTTGTCTCAAAGTTTCTCCTAAAATTCTGGAGAAACAAATGGAAGTAGAGAGAAAATGACATTGCAGTTGAGCAGAATCCCATTAGTTTGGTTGATACATTCAAATTTGATACAGTAAAATTCAAACCCATTTCAAATTCAAAACAATTCAGACAAGACAGACATATAGATAGAACGACAAAAAAGAATGATAGAACGACAGATAAAAAGATGAATAGAATGATGGATAGGACAACTGACAGAACGATAGAACGATATATGGATAGATAGAATGATGGGCGGATGGATTAAATAAACAGACAGAACGAAAGATAGAAAGAGAGATAGGATGATAGACAGAATGATATATGGAGAGATAGAATGAGAGAGATAGAGAATGATGAATAGATAGAACGATAAATAGAACAAAAGAACGATAGAACGATAGATAGAACGATAGATAGATAGATAGATAGATAGATAGATAGATAGATAGATAGATAGATAGATAGATAGATAGATAGATAGATAGATAGATAGATAGATAGATAGATAGATAGATAGATAGATAGATAGATTGATTCAGGGTCTGGCTTCTCAAAGACAGATGTTTCAGATACAGCAAAATATTTAAAGGAGGGATGAAGGACCAGAGAGAGAGAGAGAGAGAGAGAGAGAGAGAGAGAGAGAGAGAGAGAGAGAGAGAGAGAGAGAGAGAGAGAGAGAGAGAGAGAGAGAGAGAGAGATGAATCTGCTGAGTATCAGAGGAAGGTTTCAAACGCTCGTATCTCTGCTGCTGATTCAGTTCCGTAAAATTCAGTTCAAGTCCGTAAAAATCGACAGGAGGGAAAAAACCCAGAGAGAGAAAAAACAGGAGCAGCGGAGGAGTGCTGCAGGATAACGGAGGGATGGAGGGGGAGGAGAGATCAGAGGGATGAGTATGCCTGTGTGAGAGCGCAATATGAGAGAGTGTGTGTGAGAGGAACATAAGAAATTAATACTTTATCATTAAATTGATCAAAAGTGACAGTAAAGACGTTTATAATGGTACAAAAGATTCCATTTCAAATAAATTCTGTTCTTTTGAACATTTTAATCATCAAAGAATCCTGAAAAATAAAATGCATCAGAGTTTCCCCAGAAATATGAACACTGATAATAATCCTAAATGTGTGTTGATCATCAGATCCTCATCTGAGAATGATTAGTGAAGGATCATGAAGACTGGAGTAATGATGATAAATTCAGCTTTGATCACAGAATCCTGAAAAATAAAATGTATCTCAGTTATGTCGGCGGACAAACACACACTTCCCTCTCCTGTACTCCTGTACAGATTCTGACAGTATTGAGTTCCAGCTGATCGATACTCTCGCTTTAGATAAAACATGTTTGCCCACAGTTGTCGGATTAATGCGGTCACGTTATCTGAGAATTCCCCACAGCCTAAAAACAACCCATTTCAACAGGACAACATGTCAAGAGTTCTTTATGCACACTGCTCTTGTTATGAATGATCGTGTAAATTCAAAGTAAAAATTAGGGCTGTGCAATACACCGAAATTATCAAAATATCGCAATACCAACATGTCCTCCAACCAATACGCCTATAGGTCGTTTGTCACTTCCTTGAAATACGACCCATTGGAGCGTTTACTTAAGATGTGCTCCTATCGACAATATTTTAACTCATGAAATACGACCCACAGGAGCGTTTACTAAAGTTGCGCCCCTATCGACAATATTTTAACTCATGAAATACGACCCATAGGAGCGTTTACTAAAGTTGTGCTCCTATCGACAATATTTTAACTCATGAAATACGACCCATAGGAGCGTTTACTAAAGCTGCGCCCCTATCGACAATATTTTAATTCATTAAATACGACCCATAGGAGCGTTTACTAAAGCTGCGCCCCTATCGACAATATTTTAATTCATTAAATACGACCCATAGGAGCGTTTACTAAAGCTGCGCCCCTATCGACAATATTTTAACTCATGAAATACGACCCATTGGAGCGTTTACTAAAGTTGTGCTCCTATCGACAATATTTTAACTCATGAAATACGACCCATAGGAGCGTTTACTAAAGTTGCGCCCCTATCGACAATATTTTAACTCATGAAATACGACCCTTAGGAGCGTTAACTAAAGTTGCGCTCCTATCGACAATATTTTAACTCATGAAATACGACCCATAGGAGCGTTTACTAATGTTGCGCCCCTATCGACAATATTTTAACTCATGAAATACGACCCATAGGAGCGTTTACTAATGTTGCGCCCCTATCGACAATATTTTAACTCATGAAATACGACCCATAAGAGCGTTTACTAAAGTTGCGCCCCTATCGACAATATTTTAACTCATGAAATACGACCCATAGGAGCGTTTACTAAAGTTGCGCCCCTATCGACAATATTTTAACTCATGAAATACGACCCATAGGAGCGTTTACTAAAGTTGCGCCCCTATCGACAATATTTTAACTCATGAAATACGACCCATAGGAGCGTTTACTAAAGTTGCGCCCCTATCGACAATATTTTAACTCATGAAATACGACCCATAGGAGCGTTTACTAATGTTGCGCCCCTATCGACAATATTTTAACTCATGAAATACGACCCATAAGAGCGTTTACTAAAGTTGCGCCCCTATCGACAATATTTTAACTCATGAAATACGACCCATAAGAGCGTTTACTAAAGTTGCGCCCCTATCGACAATATTTTAACTCATGAAATACGACCCATAGGAGCGTTTACTTAAGTTGCGCCCCTATCGACAATATTTTAACTCATGAAATACGACCCATAGGAGCGTTTACTAAAGTTGCGCTCCTATCGACAATATTTTAACTCATGAAATACGACCCATAGGAGCGTTTACTAAAGTTGCGCTCCTATCGACAATATTTTAACTCATGAAATACGACCCATAGGAGCGTTTACTAAAGCTGCGCTCCTATCGACAATATTTTAACTCATGAAATACGACCCATAGGAGCGTTTACTAAAGTTGCGCCCCTATCGACAATATTTTAACTCATGAAATACGACCCATAGGAGCGTTTTCTAAAGTTGCGCCCCTATCGACAATATTTTAACTCATGAAATACGACCCATAGGAGCGTTTACTAAAGTTGCGCCCCTATCGACAATATTTTAACTCATGAAATACGACCCATAGGAGCGTTTACTAAAGTTGCGCCCCTATCGACAATATTTTAACTCATGAAATACGACCCATAGGAGCGTTTACTAAAGTTGTGCTCCTATCGACAATATTTTAACTCATGAAATACGACCCATAGGAGCGTTTACTAAAGTTGCGCCCCTATCGACAATATTTTAACTCATGAAATACGACCCATAGGAGCGTTTACTAATGTTGCGCCCCTATCGACAATATTTTAACTCATGAAATACGACCCATAGGAGCGTTTACTAATGTTGTGCCCCTATCGACAATATTTTAACTCATGAAATACGACCCATAGGAGCGTTTACTAATGTTGCGCCCCTATCGACAATACTTTAACTCATGAAATACGACCCATAAGAGCGTTTACTAAAGTTGCGCCCCTATCGACAATATTTTAACTCATGAAATACGACCCATAGGAGCGTTTACTAAAGTTGCGCCCCTATCGACAATATTTTAACTCATGAAATACGACCCATAGGAGCGTTTACTAAAGTTGCGCCCCTATCGACAATATTTTAACTCATGAAATACGACCCATAGGAGCGTTTACTAAAGTTGCGCCCCTATCGACAATATTTTAACTCATGAAATACGACCCATAGGAGCGTTTACTAAAGTTGCGCCCCTATCGACAATATTTTAACTCATGAAATACGACCCATAGGAGCGTTTACTAAAGTTGCGCCCCTATCGACAATATTTTAACTCATGAAATACGACCCATAAGAGCGTTTACTAAAGTTGCGCCCCTATCGACAATATTTTAACTCATGAAATACGACCCATAAGAGCGTTTACTAAAGTTGCGCCCCTATCGACAATATTTTAACTCATGAAATACGACCCATAGGAGCGTTTACTAAAGTTGCGCCCCTATCGACAATATTTTAACTCATGAAATACGACCCATAGGAGCGTTTACTAAAGTTGCGCCCCTATCGACAATATTTTAACTCATGAAATACGACCCATAGGAGCGTTTACTAAAGTTGCGCCCCTATCGACAATATTTTAACTCATGAAATACGACCCATAGGAGCGTTTACTAAAGTTGCGCCCCTATCGACAATATTTTAACTCATGAAATACGACCCATAGGAGCGTTTACTAAAGTTGTGCTCCTATCGACAATATTTTAACTCATGAAATACGACCCATAGGAGCGTTTACTAAAGTTGCGCCCCTATCGACAATATTTTAACTCATGAAATACGACCCATAGGAGCGTTTACTAATGTTGCGCCCCTATCGACAATATTTTAACTCATGAAATACGACCCATAGGAGCGTTTACTAATGTTGCGCCCCTATCGACAATATTTTAACTCATGAAATACGACCCATAAGAGCGTTTACTAAAGTTGCGCCCCTATCGACAATATTTTAACTCATGAAATACGACCCATAGGAGCGTTTACTAAAGTTGCGCCCCTATCGACAATATTTTAACTCATGAAATACGACCCATAGGAGCGTTTACTAAAGTTGCGCCCCTATCGACAATATTTTAACTCATGAAATACGACCCATAGGAGCGTTTACTAAACTTGCGCCCCTATCGACAATATTTTAACTCATGAAATACGACCCATAGGAGCGTTTACTAAAGTTGCGCCCCTATCGACAATATTTTAACTCATGAAATACGACCCATAGGAGCGTTTACTAAAGTTGTGCTCCTATCGACAATATTTTAACTCATGAAATACGACCCATAGGAGCGTTTACTAAAGTTGCGCCCCTATCGACAATATTTTAACTCATGAAATACGACCCATAGGAGCGTTTACTAAAGTTGCGCCCCTATCGACAATATTTTAACTCATGAAATACGACCCATAGGAGCGTTTACTAATGTTGCGCCCCTATCGACAATATTTTAACTCATGAAATACGACCCATGGGAGCGTTTACTAATGTTGCGCCCCTATCGACAATATTTTAACTCATGAAATACGACCCATAGGAGCGTTTACTAATGTTGCGCCCCTATCGACAATATTTTAACTCATGAAATACGACCCATAGGAGCGTTTACTAAAGTTGCGCCCCTATCGACAATATTTTAACTCATGAAATACGACCCATAAGAGCGTTTACTAAAGTTGCGCTGCTATCGACAATATTTTAACTCATGAAATACGACCCATAGGAGCGTTTACTAAAGTTGCGCCCCTATCGACAATATTTTAACTCATGAAATACGACCCATAGGAGCGTTTACTAAAGTTGCGCCCCTATCGACAATATTTTAACTCATGAAATACGACCCATAGGAGCGTTTACTAAAGTTGCGCCCCTATCGACAATATTTTAACTCATGAAATACGACCCTTAGGAGCGTTTACTAAAGTTGCGCCCCTATCGACAATATTTTAACTCATGAAATACGACCCATAAGAGCGTTTACTAAAGTTGCGCCCCTATCGACAATATTTTAACTCATGAAATACGACCCATAGGAGCGTTTACTAAAGTTGCGCCCCTATCGACAATATTTTAACTCATGAAATACGACCCATAGGAGCGTTTACTAAAGTTGCGCCCCTATCGACAATATTTTAACTCATGAAATACGACCCATAGGAGCGTTTACTAAAGTTGTGCTGCTATCGACAATATTTTAACTCATGAAATACGACCCATTGGAGAGTTTACTAAAGTTGTGCTGCTATCGACAATATTTGAACTCATGAAATACGACCCATAGGAGCATTTACTAAAGTTGCGCCCCTATTGACAATATTTTAACTCATGAAATACGACCCATAGGAGCGTTATCTAAAGTTGTGCTGTTACTGACAGCAGGACACTTTCATTTTAAAGCATTTTTCCCTTTTATCTGCTTAATATTTCAGGTTTTGCATAGCTCAGTTGGTAAAGCATTGCACTATACAACAACATCTAATCATGCGATCGTGAGTTAGATCCCAGGGAACACACACACACGTGCTCATAAAGTGTGTATGCACTATAAATCAAGGGGTAGGTTTGGGGATGGGGTGGGTGTAGTTGTAAATTTAAAAAAATATTTTTGCTAAATGGAAATATGACAAATGGTGGTAAAAAGTCCAGACATTGCATTAAAATGAACACACATTTTAGTTGGTAACGACAGTCAGTTCATGACGTCAGACGTAACACGACATTGTCATTATTTTTACGCCAGCTAGAGGGCGCATGACTTTAAAACGTAAATATAGGTCGTAATAAGGTGCTTGAAAAACGACCTATAGAGTCGTATTTTTTGGAGGACAGGTTGTGCAATATGCATAACGCAACGGCACGCAATATCTGAATGATTTTAATAGGCTACTTCAACATTGTGAAAAGTGTCCGTTTTAGGTCGACGCATAGCAGAGAATAGACTGGGCACACGACTGTTACTTATGGGACTTGCTTGACGTTAAAAAGTTATTAAACGCAATTGCTTACAATATCGCGCTGTCTGACATACACACTAGAGTGCGGATCGGGCCGCATTTTTCTGTCCGAGCCCGACCCGCGTCCGACAGAGCAGTAACCGAACCCGACCCGAGCCCGACAGGCATTCAAATATTTATGTCCGAGCCCGACCCGAGCCCGACAGTTAAAATCATTTTTTTCCCCTCATATACTAATGACACGCACGTTTGTTTGTGTGGAAACCCCGCTTTTATTAAGCAGCTGTAGGAAGGCATTCTGAAATGTTTACAGACGAGCGCATCAGCGCGCACACGGGGCATCAAACGTTACACGGAGCCCAATCAAATAGCCAACTGAAATTAAATGAACAAAGGTCTGCTAAAAATGGCCCAAGCTAACAGAACAGAACATTAACGTAACACAATTTAAATGCTTATTGAAATGAAAGTCATCTTACCAATTTTCTCAAACTGTATGGTTCCTAAACTGCAACATGGGATCTATTTACATAATCTCTCCATCAAAGTTTAGGCTAATCGAGGTTTTATGTAGAAAAAGGATTGCATCAACTGTGGACGGCTTCAAGGCTGTCCTCCTGCCAGCAGCGCTGAAGTTGCGCTCACTGGAATGACGAGGATGCCGCGGGCAATATGCACGCACGTGCGTGCGTTGTTGTCACGGCGACATAAACAAATTTCCACATGCAGGAAGACGGATGTTAGGGTAATATTTTACATGTATTTTAATCACAAAAACAAACCATTGCATCAAGTTAAACAGGCCCATTGGCTACTTGCATAATAAGCAGTTTTAAATTTAAAAGGTTCAAGTTCAATGCCTTTTCGCGCTGACGTGACCGAGCCCGACCCGAACCCGAACGTCATTTCTAAATATCTGTCCGAACCCGACCCGACCCGTCGGGTACCGTCGGAACCCGTCGGGCTCGGGTCGGGTATCCATCCTCTAATACACACATCGAAACATTTATGTTAAAATGATATAATCAGATTCGTGACCAATTTATGCTAAAACACGGCTGGTCACTTTCAGAAGTTGTAGCGATGCTTTCTTTTCCCAGAGAGAATGTGAAACACATAAATGGTGTCATTGTATTATATTTTTTAAATATATAATTCAAAATAGATTTTACACACTAATTGCAATATCGTATCGAATATCGCATTATTTAACTAGGTATTGCATAACCTTGTTTTTTCTTCAATATCGCACAGCGCTAGTAAAAATGTTAGTTTCAAACTAGGGCTCTGCAATATATCGAAATTATCGAAATATCGCTGTGGCGCGGGGGGCGTGGTTTAGCGAAGTCTGTGACGAGAGAAAGAGTCAGAGGACGAGCGGCACGTAAGTAGGTCAAGTGCAAATGACGAACACCTGTCTCTTGTTGCAGTAATTGGTGTGGAGAGACAGGATAAAAGCCTGCAGGAAAGGAGGATCGGGAGAGGGAGAACCATTACGGCTCTGGGACTCGGGAACACACAAGCAGAGAGGAACTGCCAAAAACCGACGATTGAACTTGAGAAGAACTTTTTGATGATTTATGTTTAGGTGCGATGTGCACCCTGTTTTGTTGACCGAAAGAATAATAAAGAGAAACTCACGAGTCCCAGACACACCGACCCCTCATCTTCTTCCTCACCTCACTCTGAACTGTGTTACTTTCGCAAATGTACATATCGCACCAGCACGCAATATCTGAATGATTTTAATAGGCTACTTCAACATTGTGAAAAGTGTCCGTTTTAGGTCGACGCATAGCAGAGACTGTAGACTGGGCACACGACTGTTACATTTGGGACTTGATTGATGTTAAAAAGAGTTATTAAACACAATAACTTGCAGTCTTGCGCTGTCTGACACACACACACCGAATAAATAAACAAATGTTTGCTAAAACACTTTGGTCACTTTCAGAAGTTGTAGCAACGCTTTAATTTCCTAAAAATAATGTGAAATAAAAAAAATTAAAAGATTTAACAAGATATTGCATATCGCATTTTTCTTCAATATCGCACAGCCCTAGTTCACACTGAAATGTAGATTTCTTTTCAGCTGACATGGCCTGTGAAACCCATCGCATTACTGCAGTCAAACGGGCTGTGAAGTGACTTCAACACAATCTCTGGTAAGACTCGAGGGCTGAACACAGTGATGTGTGTCTCACGTGAGTCAGACAAAAACTCAGTGTCTAAGCCTGTTGGACTCGCTAATGTGAGTTCTGCCGATAAGAGGGAAGGCTGTGTAATTCAAACGCATTTCATAGGAGATTCAAAACATGAGTGGGCACCTTCAAAATACAGGGGCTGGAGGAGAGATGTAACGCTCGAAAATCCTGAGCTTTAGAAGCACTACATCGCTCTCTAGCACCCTGAGGAGGTGTGTGTGTGTGTGTGTGTGTGTGTGTCCATGCTCAGTAATGCATATGTAGATCTGAGAAATAAACACAAACTGTGAGATCAGGCGAGATCACACACGCCTGTCAAGTCATATTTGATCCCAACATCAAAAGAAAGAAATGTTTTGTTTGGGGATACTCTCTATTGCCAAAAGTTTTGGGACGCCTGCCTTTACATGAACTTTAATGCAATCCCCATTCTTAATCCATAGGGTTTATTATGGAGTCGGCCCACCCTTTACAGCTATAAGAGCTTCAGCTCTTCTGGGAAGGCTTTCCTCAAGGTTTAGGAGTGTGTTTATGGGGATTTTTGCCCATTCTTCTAGAAGCGCATTTGTGAGGTCAGGCACTGATGTTGGACGAGAAGGCCTGGCTCTCAGTCTCCGCTCTAATTCATCCCAAAGCTGTTCTATCAGGTTGAGCTCAGGACTCTGTGCAGGCCAGTCAAGTTCCTCCACGCCAAACTCGCTCATCCATGTCTTTATGGACCGACGCTTTGTGCACTGGAGCGCAGTCATGATGGGACAGGAAGGGGGCGTCCCCAAACTGTTCCCACAAAGTTGGGAGCATGAAATTGTCCAAAATGTCTTGGTATGCTGAAGCATTAAGAGTTCCTTTCACTGGAACTAAGGGGACAAGCCCAACCCCTGAAAAACAACCCCATACCACAATCCCCCCTCCACCAAACTTTACACTTGGCACAATACAGTCAGACAAGTCCCGTTCTTCCGGCAACCGCCAAACCCAGACTCATCCATGGGATTGTCAGACTGAAGCGTGATTGGTCGCTCCAGAGAACACGTCTCACTGCTCTAGAGTCCAGTGGCGGCTGTTTTACTCCACTGCATCCCACGCTTTGCATTGCTCTTGGTGATGTAAGGCTTGGATGAGCTGCTCGGTCATGGAAACCCATCCCATGAAGCTCTCTACACACTGATCTTGAGCTCATCTGAAGGACACAGAAGTTTGGAGGTCTGGAGCTACTGACTCTGCAGAAAGTTGGTGACTTCTGCGCACTGTGACCCTCAGCATGCACTGACCCCGCTCTGTGATTTTACATGGCCTATCCCTTCCTGGCTGAGTTGCTGTTGTTCCCAATCGCTTCCACTTTGTTCTAATCCCACTAACAGTTGAGCGTGGAATATTTAGTAGTGAGGAAATGTCAGGAATGGACTTATTGCACAGGTGGCAACCTATCACGGCCCCACGCTTGAGTTCACTGAGCTCCTGAGAGCGACCCATTCTTTCACTAATGTGTGTAGAAGCGTCTGCAGGCCTAGAGCTTGATTTATACACCTGTGGCCATGAAGGGATTGAACACCTGAACTCAGTGATTTAGAGGGGCGGCCCAATACTATACACTATAATTTATTAATTTTTATAATATAAATTTTATAATTTATATACACTATATATTTATTTATACACTATAACAATATAGTGTATAAATAAATGTTTAAAATTATATATATATATATATATATATATATTTATATATATTTATATATCAGGTGGCGTGATAGAAAGTAAAAGAATTTGAGTATAAGTATGCCGCTATAATTCATGTAGCTGAGTTTGAATTGATATTTCATGTCAATATACAATGGCTACACACTTAAAACTGATCGTAGTGTTTATATCTTTGAGAACAATGGCAAGGAAAATAACTTTACCATTGAGTTGTGTCGATTTTGTTTTGTTGTGCACTCCTGGGGCACCGTACATGTTTAATAATTCCATCTGGATGCTCAAAATTGATTTGGAGAATAAACGCAGAGATCGCAGAATCATTCAGTAGCGCAGGAACCTATTGTTAACACTGTTCTGTGATTTAAATAGCAATAAAATAGCTTAGAAACTGAAAAGTTGTAGCACATATTTCTTAGTACCTAAAACTCACAGCTTCATTAGCCTATTGGTAGAGAGAAGCTCCTTGGTGGGGTGGCAGTGGCTCAGTGGTTCATGTAGGTTGTCTACAAACCAGAAGGTTGGTGGTTTGATCCCCGGTTCCACCTGACCAAGTGTCGAGGTGCCCATGAGCAAGACACCTAACCCCAAAACTGCTGTATGGTGCCTTGCATGGCAGACACCGCCGTCGGTGTATGAATGAGTGTATGAATGGGTGAATGTGAGGCAATATGTAAAGCGCTTTAGATGGCCATAGATGGCCGTTGGATGGCCGTTGAAAGCGCTATATAAATGCAGTCCATTACCATTTACAAGTAGAATTAATTCACACGCAATCGCTCTCTCACTAATGCATTCGTATGCATGTAATCTTCATTGTGCTATCTGATCTGTATCTGATTCAGAACGGGCAGAACTCTGTGAGAAATATAACGACGCAAAGACGAAAGAACTGATACAAAGCTGTTATGTAGGACTCGGAGTAATATCCTTATGGGCAGCGCTGTGTCAGATAGCATCGCTCTCCTGTGCACAAGAAAACCTGTGTTCACGTCTCAGCTCGAGGTTCAGGGTTATTTGTTCATTAATTACTTTATTATTGACTAGTCGACAAGTGTTGACTTAAATTCCCCAGATCTCACTCCAGTCGAGCATCTGTGGGATGTGCTGAACAAACAAGTCCGATCCATGAGGCCCCATCTCGCAACTTACAGGACTTAAAGGATCTGCTGCTGACGTCTTGGTGCCAGATACCACAGCACACCTTCAGGGGTCTAGTGGAGTCCATGCCTCAACGGGTCAGGGTGGTTTTGGCAGCAAAAGACCAACACAATATTAGGATGTCATGCCTGATTGGTGTATGTATATATATAGAGAGACGCTTTGCTGGACACACGGCCTTACTGTTGCCTTTCTATCAGCAGAACCAGTCTGGCCATTCTCGTCTGACCTCTGGCATCAACAAGGCATTTTTGCTCACTGGATATTTTCTCTTTTTCGGACTATTCTCTGTAAACCCTAGAGATGGTAGTGTGTGAAAATCCCAGAAGATCAGCAGTTTAACGGCTGTGTCTGAAATCGCCGCCTAAACCAACCTGGTCTCATTGGCAAAACGTAGCTGTGGCAACGTTATTGCAAACCTCAAAATACGTACCAATAGGTACATGAGCGTTTTTTCATGTGGCTATATATATATATATATACACCAATCTGGCATGACATCCTAATATTGTGTTGGTCTTTTGCTGCCCTGACCTGTCGAGGCATGGACTCCACTAGACCCCTGAAGGTGTGCTGTGGTATCTGGCACCAAGATGTTAGCAGCAGATCCTTTAAGTCCTGTAAGTTGGGCAGCAGTGGCTCAGTGGTTCATGTAGATTGTCTACAAACCGAAAGGTTGGTGGTTCAATCCCCGGTTCCACCTGACCAAGTGTCGAAGTATCCATGAGCAAGACACCAAACCCCAGATGCTCCTGACGGTGCCCTACATGGCAGACATCACCGTCGGTGTATGAATGGGTGAATGTGAGGCAAAAAGCGCTTTGGATGGCCATAGGGTCTGTTAAAAGCGCTATATAAATGATGTCCATTTACCATATCATGACAGTTTCAAAGTGAAATGAACACTAGAGGCAGTAAAACAGCTGTGTATTATTTATATATTTTTTTTTACCATAGTCCATGATTTGTAAACGAATACATTTTGGAGTTTGCGTCACTTAATCAGCTCCATATGTTGGGATTTTCAGACAAGCTTGCTTGATAGCTCAGATGGTACAGATTTGCACTTGGAATGCTGAAAGCTCGGGAGCTCAAAGACGAGTCCAAAACACAAGCTAAAATGGCATGGACACATCTTATTTTTATCACATTTGCTTTTGTTAACGCTATCGGGTCGGTTTAGGGTTTAGTGTGGGTGTACGTTAAAAACCAACGTAACAAAAAATGCCAGATTCACGCACATCTGTTCTGGAAAAAGCCTTAACTTTTAGCGCCACCCAGTGGACATTTCATTCGCGATATGTACCTATTGGTACGTATTTTGTGGTTTGCAAAACCGTTGCCACAGGTATGTGTTTCCAATGAGACCAGGCTGCTCTAAACCCGCATTCACCATTCCCTACATTACTCCACGAATGTAGTCCATATGAAGCAGTGAATGAAAACTAGAAACTCCGGACACATTCGGAAGCTTTAAACCTTAATTGAACAATTTAATAATCAATTACAAAGGAAGTTGTATGATTTTAGTCACATTCAACCTGCGGTTTGAAAAATGGATGGATGGATTATCAAGTGCACTTGATAACGTCCACTATGGTTTTGGACACCACTACAAATGCCTATTTAAGGGTATCGGCGTAATTTTGAACACAACGCATGTCTACATCCCTAAATGCACTATCATGTGATTGGCTGATTTGATATTTGCGTTAATGTGCAGCTGAGTAGGTGTACCTAATAAAGTGGCCAGCATAAACAATGTTTATATTCACTGTCACAGTGAAAAATAAAAACCAGAAAATATTCTGGACATTGTCCACTAATGTTTGTCCTGATTTTGTCATTATCCCCAAAACACAACGATGCGTAATTCAAAATACAGGCAAAACATCTGTAAAAACCCCTGCAACTGATGCATTAACCCATGCAAGAGTTAAGAGAACATTAATATTTCTGTCTCTGAGCTTTTGCTCATCTTTGGCTTTCTTTCTGGATTTCAAAGCCTATCCGTCTCTGCCACAGAGGACAGCGGGAGCAGAAGAGAGAGACTCACTGTAGTCGCTGTTTTCATCTTTGCTTCCGCCGACGGTTCCGTCCGGCTGCATCTGCAAGTAGAAGCCCTGCTCGCTGAAGAGCCTGGTCACTATCCCCTTCAACTGAGGCTCTGAAACACACACACACACACATAAACACAACACATGTCAACACACACCTGGTCACTGTCCCCTTCAACTGAGGCTCTGAAACACACACACACACACACACACACACACATAAACACAACACATGTCAACACACACCTGGTCACTGTCCCCTTCAACTGAGGCTCTGAAACACACACACACACACACACACACACACACACACACACACACACACACACACACACACACATAAACACAACACATGTCAACACAAACCTGGTCACTATCCCCTTCAACTGAGGCTCTGAAACACACACACACACACACACACACACACACACACACACACACACACACACACACACACACACATACATAAACACAACACATGTCAACACACACCTGGTCACTATCCCCTTCAACTGAGGCTCTGAAACACACACACACACACATAAACACACGTCAACACACACCTGGTCACTATCCCCTTCAACTGAGGCTCTGAAACACACACACACACACACACACACACACACACACACACACATAAACACACGTCAACACACACCTGGTCACTATCCCCTTCAACTGAGGCTCTGAAACACACACACACACACACACACACACACACACACACACACACACACACACATAAACACACGTCAACACACACCAGGTCACTATCCCCTTCAACTGAGGCTCTGAAACACACACACACACACACACACACACACACATAAACACACATAAACACAAACCTGGTCACTATCCCCTTCAACTGAGGCTCTGAAACACACACACACACACACACACACACACACATAAACACAACACATGTCAACACACACCTGATCACTGTCCCCTTCAACTGAGGCTCTGAAACACACACACACACACACATAAACACACACCTGGTCACTATCCCCTTCAACTGAGGCTCTGAAACACACACACACACACACACACACATAAACACAACACATGTCAACACACACCAGGTCACTGTCCCCTTCAACTGAGGCTCTGAAACACACACACACACACATAAACACACGTCAACACACACCTGGTCACTATCCCCTTCAACTGAGGCTCTGAAACACACACACACACACACACACACACACACACACACACACACACACACAAACACACGTCAACACACACCTGGTCACTGTCCCCTTTAGCTGAGGCTCTGAAACACACACACACACACACACACACACACATAAACACAACACATGTCAACACACACCTGGTCACTACCCCTTCAACTGAGGCTCTGAAACACACACACACACACACACACACACACACACACACACACACACACACACACACACACACACACACACACACACATAAACACACACCTGGTCACTATCCCCTTCAACTAATGCTCTGAAACACACACACACACACACATAAACACACGTCAACACACACCTGGTCACTATCCCCTTCAACTAAGGCTCTGAAACACACACACACACACACACAAACACAACACATGTCAACACACACCTGGTCACTATCCCCTTCAACTGAGGCTATGAAACACACACACACACACACACACACACGTTTGTTTTTGTGACATATGGGGACTCTCCACAGGCGTAATGGTTTTTATACCGTACAAACCGTATTTTCTATCCCCTTACACTGCCCCTGCCCCTAAACCTACCCATCACACACACACACACACACACACACACACACACACACACACAATCACATAACAGAAAAACCTGTGCCTTTAAACCACGCACTCGTTCATAAACAGGCGCAAGTTTTACATGGAAATGGACGTATCACAATAATGCACGGTGAACTGCAGTCAGATCCATGCTCAGATCGGTTCCAAATGAATGGATTAAAAAAAAGAAACAAGTGCTGCTAACCAATTAAAATGTGTTAAGCGTTTTAGTACCTTTCTAATTAAGTTAGTAAGCCGGCTCCCCTTCTGCCCTGACATCTGTGACACTGTCTCACTCCCCGGACCGCAATATTAAGCATTAAAAAGGCCACAAACTATAGATCTTTGAATTTCAAACACACTCATACAACATTTCCCATCTTAGAAGAGCTCAGTCAGTCAGTATGAATGGAGAGAGAGGCAGTCAAACATGACTTCATAGACGTAAATAAACCCAACTGAGTACACCTGGATTCGCCAGCTTTAGTATGCAGGTTTAATTTAAAACTTAATCGCACAAAACACACACCTGTAAACTGAATAAAGTAGAAATGCTGCAGTTTCAGGGTCAAACTTTACAATGACACTCATTAATAATATCGGTAACACTTTAGTATAGGGAACACATATTCACTTTTGCCTCAATAAACTCCTAATTTACTGCTTATTAATAGTTAGTAAGGTAGTTTTTGTAGCATTTAAGTTTAGGTATTGGGTTATGAATAAGAGCTGTAGAATAAGGTCATGCAGAATGAGGCATTAATATGTGCTTTATAAGTACTAATAAACATCTGATATCCTAGTAATATGCATGATAATAAGCAAGTAGTTAATAGTTAATAACTGAACCTTAAAATAAAGTGTTACTATTATAGCAAACATTATTGCATTATGTAATTATCACGACTGGAATTAAGTTTAAACATGTTGCATATTCACATTATATCGGGGTGTCTACTTGTTGTTTGGTTTTATAAATGCTAATGCAGTCAAAGTTATCACTTACATAATGCAAAACTCTGAGGCACTGTTGTCCGCGCGCACAGGTGATCATCGCGCGCGTTTATCTGGAGCTCCGCGCGCACAGGTGTGTGTGTGTGTGTGTGTGTGCGTGCGTGAGGTGTGAATGAACTGACCTGGTTTCCGGCGCACGGGTCGTTTTTTCCCGCTGCAGAATCGGACTTTACCGAAGAGTCCGAACAGGTGCCGGTTGCACAGGGAGCCTCGTCCGGAGGGCTCTTTGGCCGGGCTGGAGCGGCGCTTACCGGACGCCGCGCGCTCGCTGTTCGCCTCGCGCGCCTGCCGCTTCTGTCGGATGAGCGAGCTGGCGATCGCCGCGGCCATCTCACGGGAGACGGAGGGACGCGGGTCCGGTCGGTGCGGGGACGATCGTGCGGATTCGGGGCAGATTCACGGTGAAGATCACCGGCGCGAGGGAGCGAGCGCGCGCGCTTCTCTCGTGCAGGCATGCACCGGAGCATGAGCGATACCGATAGACTCGGTTACTTACCACGGAAAGCACTTAGAGTTACATAACCGCGCAATTAGACCACATAACAACACGAAAACCGTACCAAAAAAAAAAAAAAAAACGAGTCCCAAGTTGACGGGACCGTCAGTTATTCATGATACGACGAGCTTCTGTCCAAAAACGTGCAGCTGAAATCAGGGTCAATGGCCGTTGACTTCTCACCACTAACCCACCCGGGAGGTCCGGGGTGTCCTCAACATGTTGATTTAACAGCCCTCATCCCATGTCTGTCCATAGTCCCTAAATCCAGAGCAGAAAGCATCAAAGCAAATCCAACACACCGAGAAACCGAGAAGGCATTTTGGAATGCGATTCCAGCCGAATAGATGAAGTTCAGAATGATGCTGAGGGATAGAGAGACAAGGGAGGGGGAGTGTGTGTGTGTGTGTGTGTGTGTGTGGTCGGATAGAAGGAAAAAGAGAAGGAGAGCAACTCGACTGCATGAGAACAGAGGGGGGAGGTCAGAGCAACAGCTTTCCCGAAAAATGGCACAACCTCAGCCTAGACCAGAAACAAAACTTGCGTTTTTAAAGTCACCATGAAATCAAAATGGACTGTTATGGAATACTGCAGTATTTCTTATGAATGATTTATCCGTGCACACCATTATTTATTTATTTTAAATCATGTGCCTTGAAAAATAAATTCTCTTGATGACGTGAATACTGACGCGAGGGCGGGGCAACCTGTCACTCACGTGAGATCCACCAATAGCAAACCACAACCATCCAATCAATTCCCAACAGACAAAATCAAGCCCCGCCCTACATCTGTTCTCATTTAAGAAGCGTTTCCCTCAGATAAACAGAACTTTTTGAAGACACTCTCCAAAGTGGATCAATCTGACAAAGCCTTTTTCACATTGTTCTTTGTGAAAATTATTTCATGTGATGCATATTGCTAGACTGACAAGCCTGACCCACATCAAGATGTTTGGTCTAGAAACTCACCATTGACGGCTCAATCCGAGGGGCGGATAAACGGCTGTCTTTCAAACTCCCTCTGCACGCGATAGGATAGCGCTACAACCAACCAGAGCAACGAAGGTGAAGCGGAGCTCGCTGACAGATTAAACATTCGCCGTATCCGGTCGGCTAAACTCAGAACACATCTTCCCTTTTTAAGAATGACTTCAGTGCCGTTCTTTGCTCTTTTCTCAGAGAAAAGCTTAACTCCAAGTCTTCCAGAGTCGCGGTCAAAGCTGATTTGAAAGACCGCCGTTCGCCAGTTTCTGTGTTTACTAGAAGCACGCAAACGCAACTCGGCCGTCGTCATTATGGCCCCGCCCACCGACTCTATACACGATGTGATTGGCCCAACCAGAGTATGGTGTTTACAGCTCAGATGGGTATTAAGAGTTGCTAGACGACACTCGCGGCAGATTAGATTTGCTGCCGCTAGGGTGCGTCTAGATTTATAGGCGAGCATATTGCACCAATTCACTTTTTTGCTCACCAGTCACTGTGGCTAGCCACTCAGCATTTTTCCTAGCCACAATTTTGACATTGATGCCATGGGGACAAACTGCCATATAGATATTTCTAATATCATCTTATAATTTGTAAGCAGGTTTATTAGGCTGCTGTCACTTTAAGAGCTGACGCACGGATCCATTACACTGTTACACGTGAGTTTTCTTTCTCAACTGTTTACATTCACTTGAAACAGAACTGACCGTGTTTACATGAATACTCAACAAGACTGGCATTTTGACATTATTGTGTGTGTGTTTGACTGTTTAAGCACATTAAGCAGAGATTTAGTGCTGAGAGACGGCTTTATGTGCCGCACTTTGGGTGTTTAAGCACAAAATCTGCAGGAATGAGTAAAATTATGCACAATCCCATGCCAAAATTCAAGCCCTGTGACAGCAAAAATATTCATCCGGAGCAAATGAAACGAGTGAGTGAGATATTTAAGTATCGATATGCATCGAAAAATCAATATTTGACATTACATTGCACTTAAAATTTTCAATTAAAATAATACAATTGAAAAAAAAAAGATATATAAATTCCAAATGTATCCAGATGAATGTTAATATAGCCTGGAATGCTGTTTCTCACTGGTCATCTTGCGGTTTTGGCTAATGTGTCCTGGCCCAAATTTAAGACAAAAATCAAAAAGTCGCTTCACAACGATGTGGCAAATAAATCCTCACGATGCAGAACCTTGTAAACGAACAACATTTGTGAGTCAGTGTCATTAGGGCAAGGTTTAATTAGGGCATTTTCAAATTACACTTATGGATGGTTTAGCTCCATGTGATTGGTTTTCATGATGAACAGCGGCCGTTAATTTGCGCGAGTAGGTGTACGGACGGACCTCCCGCGGCGGATGACTGCCGCTGCTGACTCAGGTACCGATACCGTATCGAATACGCAGAGCTGTCAGGTGCTGAGAGATCGTTTCTGAAGTCTCCAGTAAAGAGGCCAATCACTGTGACCCAGATACATCATTCAACCTTCATCACACAACACTGATTATTTTATCACTGAGAGAGAGAGAGAGAGAGAGAGAGAGAGAGAGAGAGAGAGAGAGAGAGAGAGAGAAAGAGAGGATGTCTATCTATAGTCTCCGCTGAGTAGGCCAGTAGTACTTGTGCACACTCACTCACTCTCACTTACACACACACACGCACACACATGTTTGTTTTTGTGACACATGGGGACATTCCACAGGCGTAATGGTTTTTATACTGTACAAACCGTATTTTCTATCCCCCTACACTGCCCCTGCCCCTAAACCTACCCATCACACACACACACACACACACACACACACACACACACACACACACACACACACACACACACACACACACACACACCCATCACAGGAAACATTCTGCATTTTTACTTTCTAAATAAACTCCTCCTGTGTGATTTATAAGCCTTTTGTAAAGTGGGGACATGGGTAATGTCCTCATATTTCACCCTCTCCTGTAATACCTGTGTCATACCCATAGACTGTAAAAAAATATGGACGTAGTGTCCGTGACGTCACCCATAGGATTCCGATAAGCCGTTCTGAAGCTTAAAGTATGGGCGAGCTGGACGTTGCCATCTTGTGAGCGAGTCATCGCGTGTCACTCCCGCAATAACTATAGACGGCAGATAAATGGCTATCCACTTGTAACCACACCCTTAATTATGCAGAACTTTAAGGCTTTCTATAACGTAAACGAATGAGTTTTAAAAAAATTCACCCCCCTCACAGTTGTCATGAAGATCAAAATTAGTCTTATAAGCCAAAACCACAATTTGTACCAGGCTGTAAACATGTATTTTTCTGCTTTAAAGTTGAGAATTTTAACATGGGGCTCACATAGACAGTAAAAGAAATGGACAGAGCGATCCCATTGACGTCAACGGCGAAATAATGAAGTCAACCTAGAGGCACTCACTTCCTGATGGCTGAGCGAACTGCGCCGGCTAAGACTGAGCTTGAGGACGTAGATGTGACGTGAGCCTCCTGTCTGACAGCTGTAGGTCTTCTAGTAGTTGTGGAAAGTGAAAGCTGAATCACGTTGTTTAAATGTTTTCTCCCGTTGCTTTTGGCTCACTATGGGCTTCTCCCCATTCTTCCCCCTTGACTTTATCAGACTTTATGTCTCCACGTCCCCCCGACTGTCTCATAGACAGTAAAAGATTGCCTGCGAGCGTCTCCTCAGGTCTATACGGTAATTTCTCAACTGTGCGACAGAGGCGTGTTGGTTATGACGCAATCGTTAGCCTATTTTTACAAAAACAGCTTCTACGGGGCGATAGTGTAAGATACAAGGTAACGGAGCCTTTTATGCATTGTCGTGTTTCTTTAGAAATAAACAATGGACAAATGGAGTCTTTAAACGCCTCTGATGTAAAGTTATTCCCTGTCAAAGTGACTCAAAAATGAATGGGAGTCAATGGGATGCTAACAGCAGGTGATGGCTTGGTTAGCAATGGCCGCCCCTATGGGTGGAACGCTTTCCGAGCGCTAGATTACCCCCTTGGGGGCTCAATGAGTTTCTGCTCCCTTCTGGAGCCTGTCTCTAGTGGCCAGTTGAGCAATTGCAGTTTACATTACTTCAGTATTGGCTTCAAGAGAGATCGCGGGAGGTTGCCGCTTGGTCATCCCCATGGCATTACACACATTTGTGTCCTCATATGTCACAAAACATGCCCCCCCCCCCACACACACACACAAACACACACACACAAGGTCCCTTCATGTAAAGCATCCATGCATGTTACTTGCCTTATGCTTCTATCCATGCATCATACATGTGCATATGTATATATATATCAGGGCTCCAGACAAACATTTGAGAGCAGTGGTGTCAGCACCTTATTTGGTGGCGTTAGAGGAAAATTTATCATAAAGTTAATTTAATCCGTAAAAAATTTCTATTGTTTTTCGTTGTTTTGTTAATAAGTGCAATTATTAATTGCACATGTTTGTTTATTGGAAATTTAACAGTGAAGCTCTGAGCTTGAAATGAGATGCAGATAAAATGAACTTTTATTAGCAACAGTAATGTGCATAAACCTCATTTTTATTGGGAATTTAAATATTCTACTCTTATTAAATGCACCATTGTTCTCGTATAATATCACACTAAACTGACCGACAGCTTCAGTGATTATAAAAGGTGCAGTCTTTACTTGTTTTCTGGGTAATTCAGTCACAATTTGAATAAAAGTTTTTGTTTTTCATTAGACTGTGACTTTCTTCTTTTTCCCATATATTAAGGAGTGGAAAGGGCTAATAGGTCAAAAAATGCTCCTCTGCCATTAAAGACATGTCAAAGATTTAGATTTAAAATTAATGCTTTTGAACCCATCCAAGTTTTTTTTTGGGGGGGGGGTTAAAGTATCACCCTTTCCAGAAAAAAACTATTTAAAACACTGATAATAATCCTAAATGTGTGTTGATCATCAGATCCTCATCTGAGAATGATTAGTGAAGGATCATGAAGACTGGAGTAATGATGATAAATTCAGCTTTGATCACAGGAATAAATCACACTTTACTATAGATTCACAGAGGAGTTATTTATAAAGAGTTATTTTACATCTTATTAATATTTCAGAATTTTTTCTGTATTTTGATCAAATAAATGCAGCCTTGATGAGCAGAAGAGACTTCAAATATATATGTATTTCTAAAAATATATATTTATATATACAATGAGTATATTGGGTGATATTAAAAATGGAAACCACAAGATTACAGTCATATTTAACTCTTTAAGAGCTTTATTTCTTGAAGAGCATGGCCTTGTGTAATGAGAATAAACAATAGTGTGCCAAATGTATGTGCTTTTCATCAATAATTTTGGTCAAGCATGATTTTTTTATACATCACAACATTATAATGTACAGTATGAAATATGAATGACTCCTCATTTTGAGATGAATAGTTCATGAGTAACGTCGGACCTCCATTACAGGATAGTGCTGTTCAAATAGTGCTCTTAAAGAGTTACATCTGGTTACCCTTTAAATTAGTGCCAGATGATGGGAAATATCATCTCAAGACAGGTGGAAATGAGCGAGATATTAGTGTTGAGTCACCACTGAACAATGACCTGTAAAGAACAAGGTGAGAATAAGGAGGAAGAGGAAGGCCGAGCTGAAATACGAGTGTTGAAGATGACCCCTAATGTTCCAGGAGTAGTATAACCCCATCTCAGCACTGCAGGTGTGTGTGTGTGTGTGTGTGTGTGTGTGTGTGTGTGTGTGTGTGTGTGTGTGTGTGTGTGTGTGTGTGTTCTGAGGAGTGTGCCCCCATCACGGATCCCAAAATGAGTGTATGTTTCAAATCAGAGATCATATTTGGAAAAATAAGAAAAGAGACGGAAACTGTAACTCTATAATCTGTATTTAGTGTCTTTGGATTGGGAGCAGTGCTCTGATTGGCCAGTCGATGAGGGAAGGAACCAATGGCAATTTGTCATTATTATGACCCCTGATGGAGCACATTGGGAATTGATCTGAAAACTCAACACCAACATACACACACACACACACACAGGTCATTAACAATTATGAAGTTTCCGCTGTCCTTGTGATCAATGTCTTGACTCCTTCACATGGACACACACATTTAAATACTACAGCCCTTGAACATTAGTATAAATTATTTGAATGATAATGAATGAAATATGGCGGTTTCAGACTATATAATATATGTCTTATGCTTCCCAACACACATTATCGTTTACAAATCACCACAACACCCAACGCCAAAACGGACTGAGTCAAAACCAGACTGATATCATGCAGTCAGAACCCAGCATTATAAGTACTTACAAACCAATAAATCTAACTATATAATCGCCCAGCGATATATGAAAGGGGTCATGAGAAATCAAAAACGCCCTTGTTAGTCCAAAAACAGCTTTTATTGTAACCAAGCCCAGAGGACGACTCAAAGATCGGTGAAAGACGGCCTCTGCAGAAGAAGACCAACGCCTAATTCATCATCACAACTTTGGCTCCGCCCACTGGAGTGTTAGTGAGATGACGAGGAGAGTCGAACGACTAAAAATAACATTACCATCTAAAGGATCCTAATGCTAGGAATGTGCTTATTTATTCTCAACAATGGGAATGTCTCAGTTGAGCATTATTTATTTGTATTCGCTTCATTTCACAGAGCATTCAATTGCACCGCAGGTTTTGCAAACAGACTTTTACGACATTGACTCGACAGTAATGACACAACTAAGAAACCGTGTTAATTCTAACGCCTGATCTGGGACCTGTGATTTCTGATATGTAATGATTCATGTACAGTCAGATGTTCTTTGTCTTTGTGTCAGTAAATCAAAGGTGGATAAATAATTATGTCCAATTTTATCCGCATACATACGCAGTACACTCAAGTAAATCAATATATAGAGCACGCTTCGAAAAAAAAAGTTATATATAGAACTCTACACTCTAAAAATCTTGGGTTATTTTTTAAACCCAAGTCCTGGATTGAGCCTTTCGGTCATTTTTTTCAGTGTTTGGGTAGTGTTTGTGTAACTCAGATCCTGGGTCAGACGTAACAACCCAGTGTTTGGGTAGTTTTTGTGTAACTCAGATCCTGGGTCAGACGTAACAACCCAGTGTTTGGGTAGTTTTTGTGTTACACAGATCCTGGGTCAGACGTATCAACCCAGTGTTTGGGTAGTTTTTGTGTAACTCAGATCCTGGGTCAGACATAACAACCCTGTGTTTGGGTAGTTTTTGTGTTACTCAGATCCTGGATCAGACATAACAACCCAGTGTTTGGGTAGTTTTTGTATAACACAGATCCTGGGTCAGATGTATCAACCCAGTGTTTGGGTAGTTTTTGTGTTACACAGATCATGGGTCAGACGTATCAACCCAGTGTTTGGGTAGTTTTTGTGTAACACAGATCCTGGGTCAGACGTAACAACCCAGTGTTTGGGTAGTTTTTGTGTTACACAGATCCTCATCTGAAGGCCACAGAAGTTTGGAGGTCTGGAGCTATTGACTCTGCAGAAAGTTGGTGACTTCTGCGCACTGTGACCCTCAGCATGCGCTGACCCCGCTCTGTGATTTTGCGTGGCCTATCACTTTGTGGCTGACTTGCTGTTGTTGATTTGGAGGGGTGTACCAATACTTTTGGTAATACAGGCTGCATCCGAAACCTGGAAAATGCTGCTTTCGGAGGACACATTTGAAGGCAGGAAGGCATCAAGGCACGTCTGAATCTAATGTTAGCTTCACTTCCTGTCTCCTGAGATCCCTTCATCTGATGGATTTTTTAAGGCAGCATACATGTATCCTTCGCTGCCTTTGACATCCCACAATCCTGTGCACAATTCTGTGACAGCTGAGCCAGGGTAAAAAGATGGCGTCCGAAAGTTGCGTTTGAGGGTCAGTTTGTGTGTAAATGTACGTTTTTTACCAACATTTTCCACTTCTGATGTCATTTCTAATTACTTGTTGTAGATTATTAAACTATTACACTGCCTGAATCAGTTTTATGAGGTGCTTTCGTGCACAAAACGCTGCCTTACAAGCCATTGCCTCAAAAGGCAGCAAGGCAACGAGGCAGCTGCAAGATTTTCGGATGCAGCCAAAGTGTAGAAATCTATGGCCCTCAACTCAATTTTTAAGAACCCTTTATGCTATCACCGCATAAAACTTTAATGTTTATCGTTATTTAAACAAACTGCTTCATTCATAAAATTTTAATAATTAAAAAATATATTAATCAAAATTAAATCCATAAAAGGATGGACCCCCTAAAAGCTTATATGAAGCGCATGATGGAACCCTTTCTTCTGAGAGTGTATAAGCCAAAATGATTATTTTTTAAAGGCAGCATTACTCATCCATCTTCTGGAGCAGATTTGCACTCAGTGAAGCCTATAAATAAAGTGCAGTCTAGTTAGGCAGCTCACTAGGTTAACGGTTCGATGCTGCCAGTTAGTGGTGAGCAGCGTGAAGCGCATCTACTGAACACAACAGCATCAGCTCCACAAATAAACGCTACAGAGAGAGCGCGATAAATGTTTCATGTGTGTGAGTGTGTATTTGCGTGATGCGATCGTTTATTCTGAGACCCTGCATCTTTTATGAGCATCCTCTCTGCCTGCACTCACATCTGTACCTCTCTCACATCCACATGCAGCTTTAAAACACTCGCTATCCGACAACAGCAACAACATCACCAGGCTACAACTAAATGCCTGTGTACAAACAGGAACATTCACAGATTGAGACTTTAAAACGAGGCAATGAACTCCTTGATTAGAGCAAGTCATGTTAATATTTATATCCATATTAGTAACTATTGTATAGTGCAGTGCCTTTGATCTCCCACAGCACATCATTAATACTGTCCTTTATAACATCATCCTGCTGTCTTCATTTTTTCTTTTTCTTATTTTGATGGAAAAGAGAAAGTGTGTCTGGATCACCTCCACAAGGTGGCAGTAAAACCGCATGGACTACCTCCTAAACACCCGTATCACGAGCTTCACTCTCAGTAAGTTTGGTGTGCTTTCTTAAAAGAAATTAAAGGTGGGGTCAGTGCTTTCTGGTAACCGTTGCTGATATTTCAAATCACCAAAACAAACACGCCCCTACCCCCAAAAGGGTCACGCCCCTATTTTGATAGTTCCCACACATACGTAACCCAGAGCAGAGGCATCAACGGCTATGGCAGAATCTCTGTGTATCTAATCCAGGTCGAGTATTCAATGATAAAGTCATCCCTTCCATCACAAAAACACAAACCGTTCTCGTGAACAACTCGATAGTACACGAGCAAGACAGTCCAACTAACGAACATATTACAATTATGACCAGATTAGAGTTACAGCAAATTATAAAAACACACACAAACCTTTCTCATGAACAACTCGATAGTACACAAGCACACAGTCCAGCTAATGACATATTACAATTATGACAAGATTAGAGTCATAGCGATCACAAAATCACAAACTGTTCTCATGAACTACTCAATAGTACACGAGCCGACAGTCCAACTAGCGACATATTAACGTTACATTATGACCGGATAAGGGTTATATAGATCATGAAAAGAGTAAGCAAACATATATTAGGAGTATAACGTTAGCATCTTACTTGTCGGAGACCTTGTGTGAGCTGATCTTGAAGCACACAGTGAGGAGATTTAGATGCTCCATACGGTGTGGGAATGAACGGGTCTTTATCATCGCTGAAGTGAGACACAATACGATCGCAAATGGACAAACAAGCGAACATGACACACGAGCAGTCAAGCAGCATATATTAGGCTAGTTCTCGGCTAATGTCCGTCATGTGTGACTCGTGTGTTTTGAATAATGGCGTGCACAGAGCGAGAGCAAGCGCTCTTCTCACCATCAATAGTAGACACGCCCCTTACCTGCTGATTGGCTACAAGTTTGTTATTCCACTCGGCCCGTGTCCTTTTTCTAAAACGGTTTTGAAATAAGACTTACCCCACCTTTAAGGTAAGTGTACCTATTAAACCCACCAAAATCTAAGTATTATTTAAATATGACATGGTTTATAATAAAAACATTTTTTTTTAAATGCAATATTTATCTCTCATTTGAACATGCATTCATTTGTTGATTACAGTTTTTCTCAATTGTTTAGACACAAATTCTGGTAATTAAGACACAATGACCACAACATGTAACTCATTCACCGACTCCCTGAACCGATTCTGCTAAACTACAAGCACAGTTCCTGCTTTACACTCAAACTGCAGCTCTAAAACACACTTTTTTCAAAACACTACACACAATTCTCTGCTTTTGGCACAATTGTCATGCAGAATATATCTTGTTTTCACAAGGAACACACTGCCATTCAGATACACACACTGACTCATCACAAGGGCAAACGCCCGTCACAGTTTTACAATCAGCAGTCAGAGCTTTAGCACAAAAGGGACACAGGTGAGCTCTTCTGTTTTGGAGCAATGGATGCAGAGGATGCAGCATAGTTTTTATTTTATTTTATTTTTTTACTGTAACTGTGTATAGTAAATTCTTCTGTTGTGTTGTATGTAGTGTATGCGCAACTTTGCGTTGGTTGGGAATGGGATGTACACAGTGTACATTGTTTTGCAGGAAAAATAAAATAACATTTTACCGTGTATTTGTGTGTTCTGAGTATAAAAACAATATTCTCAAATATTTTACAACACACTTGTACTGTCTGCAGTAAGTGTAACACTGAACCAAAAAAAGGCCTCAGTCATTATGATGAATGGAGAAGTGTTTGACATTGAGCTCATCAGTGTTCAGCTGGCTCTTATAAATGCTTATGATGGTTTGTGTGTGTCATTTGAAAACAAAACCCCATTTTGAGAAGAAATAGCATTGTTTTGAATGTAAAGTTTCATTTTGTACGAGACTTTTTTGGATTTGTGTGTAGAGTTCTGAGAATATGAGGCATGCTTTCAGAAAATGTTTGTAAACAATTGAGAAAAACTGTAATAATTTGGAATATAAATTCATATTTTATGATTAAAGTCAGGCATAGGCTTAATTGGCACTTTGATTTCAAAAGAACATCAACATATTTATTCAATGAAAGGGAAGTATTTCAAAAGCCAATTTTCAAAGAATTTGATTCAGGCCCTGGGATGGGTAGGTGTTGGTGGCTGGGGGTCAAGCCCAGGAGTCTGGAGCCATAAGGTGGCTGATTCTCGAGTTATACCCGGTCAAAGTTTCACAGAAAGTATCTCTGAAAAAAGCCAAATTGGGGTTCCATGATCCCGGCATAAGCACCAACTCTGTGACCCCTCCATCCATGCTACGAGTCTGGAGCCCCAATTCAGCTTGAGTCCCGAGTTAAGCCCAGTTATATATAAGGGATTTTAGGACAAAATTATCTCATTTGAATGAATGTGTATAATTTGCAGGCCTGTCTAAATATAGTTGTGACCCATGTTGGCAAAAAGAGTCGCAATGAGCCAATTTTCAAAAAAATTGTTATCACATTATATGAGTTAATACCATAGACTGTAAAAAAGTATGGACGTAGTGTCCGTGACGTCACCCATAGGATTCCGATGAGCCGTTCTGAAGCTTAAAGTAGAGACGAGCTGGGCGTTGCCATCTTGTGAGCAAATCATCGCGCCTCACTCCCGCATAACAGAAAATGGGCAAAAAGGCGGGATGTGCGCGGAGCTGAGGTGACGAAATAACTATAGACGGCAGATAAATGGCTATCCACTTGTAACCACGCCCTTAATTATGCAGAACTTTAAGGCTTTATATAACGGAAACGAATGAGTAAAATATGAGAAAAAATATGTGAAAAATTTACCCCCTCACAGTTGTCATGAAGAGCAAAATTGCAAGCCAAAACCACAATTTGTACCAGGCTGTAAACATGTTTTTTTTCTGCTTTAAAGTTGAGAATTTTAACATTGGGCTCAGTGAGATTCTGCTCCTTCTGGAGCCTGTCCCTAGAGGCCAGTTAAGGAACTGCAGTTTACATTACTTCAGTATTGGCTTCAAGAGAGATGGCGGGAGGTTGCCGCTTGGTTAATACATTCTCTATTAAAAAATCCTTCAAAATAATGTATGATTTGTTGGAATCAGGCAAAAAAAATAATGCGCTACACCTGGTTAAAGTCAATCAAAGTCAATTTTGAGAAAAATCGAGTTAAAGTTTTCTGAAGTAATAACACCAAATTTTGCACCAAGTCAAAACCAAATATCTAAAGGAAATATATATGTTCAATTCTTCCCCCATAATACCACAGTCGTTCGATTAACGTTAATGAAACAGACAGTCTATATATTAAGACCTACTGTACCGCACAGATCTAATAAATCACACATCAGATGTTTTACACCAACAGTTAATCAAACGTTCACTTAGACATATCAGATAATGTTTGCATGAATACGCACCATGACAGACACAGTCTCTGGATTGCGCACTATCTGAGGCCTCTTTGGGCGCATGCATTGGATCGGTCAGTTGGTGCGAGTGAGATTGTTTTGCCCAATGGCCAATCACAGACACATATGTTGAGTGTGTGAACACAATGGCCAATCACAGACACATATGTTGAGTGTGTGAACACAATGGCCAATCACAGACACATATGTTGAGTGTGTAAACACAATGGCCAATCACAGACATATATGTTGAGCGTGTAAACACAATGGCCAATCACAGACATATATGTTGAGCGTGTAAACACAATGGCCAATCACAGACATATATGTTGAGTGTGTGAACACAATGGCCAATCACAGACACATATGTTGAGTGTGTGAACACAATGGCCAATCACAGACATATATGTTGAGTGTGTGAACACAATGGCCAATCACAGACACATATGTTGAGTGTGTGAACACAATGGCCAATCACAGACACATATGTTGAGTGTGTGAACACAATGGCCAATCAGAGACATATATGTTGAGTGTGTGAACACAATGGCCAATCACAGACACATATGTTGAGTGTGTGAACACAATGGCCAATCAGAGACATATATGTTGAGTGTGTGAACACAATGGCCAATCACAGACATATATGTTGAGTGTGTGAACACAATGGCCAATCACAGACATATATGTTGAGTGTGTGAACACAATGGCCAATCACAGACATATATGTTGAGTGTGTGAACACAATGGCCAATCACAGACATATATGTTGAGTGTGTGAACACAATGGCCAATCACAGACATATATGTTGAGTGTGTGAACACAATGGCCAATCACAGACATATATGTTGAGTGTGTGAACACAATGGCCAATCAGAGACATATATGTTGAGTGTGTGAACACAATGGCCAATCAGAGACATATATGTTGAGCGTGTGAACACAATTGCCAATCAGAGACATATATGTTGAGTGTGTGAACACAATGGCCAATCACAGACACATATGTTGAGTGTGTGAACACAATGGCCAATCACAGACATATATGTTGAGCGTGTGAACACAATGGCCAATCAGAGACATATATGTTGAGTGTGTGAACACAATGGCCAATCACAGACATATATGTTGAGTGTGTGAACACAATGGCCAATCACAGACATATATGTTGAGTGTGTGAACACAATGGCCAATCACAGACATATATGTTGAGTGTGTGAACACAATGGCCAATCACAGACATATATGTTGAGTGTGTGAACACAATGGCCAATCAGAGACATATATGTTGAGTGTGTGAACACAATGGCCAATCACAGACACATATGTTGAGTGTGTGAACACAATGGCCAATCACAGACATATATGTTGAGTGTGTGAACACAATGGCCAATCACAGACACATATGTTGAGTGTGTGAACACAATGGCCAATCACAGACATATATGTTGAGTGTGTGAACACAATGGCCAATCAGAGACATATATGTTGAGTGTGTGAACACAATGGCCAATCAGAGACATATATGTTGAGTGTGTGAACACAATGGCCAATCACAGACATATATGTTGAGTGTGTGAACACAATGGCCAATCAGAGACATATATGTTGAGTGTGTAAACACAATGGCCAATCACAGACATATATGTTGAGTGTGTGAACACAATGGCCAATCACAGACATATATGTTGAGTGTGTGAACACAATGGCCAATCACAGACATATATGTTGAGTGTGTGAACACAATGGCCAATCAGAGACATATATGTTGAGTGTGTGAACACAATGGCCAATCAGAGACATATATGTTGAGTGTGTGAACACAATGGCCAATCACAGACATATATGTTGAGTGTGTGAACACAATGGCCAATCAGAGACATATATGTTGAGTGTGTGAACACAATGGCCAATCACAGACACATATGTTGAGTGTGTGAACACAATGGCCAATCACAGACATATATGTTGAGCGTGTGAACACAATGGCCAATCAGAGACATATATGTTGAGTGTGTGAACACAATGGCCAATCACAGACACATATGTTGAGTGTGTGAACACAATGGCCAATCACAGACATATATGTTGAGTGTGTGAACACAATGGCCAATCAGAGACATATATGTTGAGTGTGTGAACACAATGGCCAATCACAGACATATATGTTGAGTGTGTGAACACAATGGCCAATCACAGACATATATGTTGAGTGTGTGAACACAATGGCCAATCAGAGACATATATGTTGAGTGTGTGAACACAATGGCCAATCAGAGACATATATGTTGAGCGTGTGAACACAATTGCCAATCAGAGACATATATGTTGAGTGTGTGAACACAATGGCCAATCACAGACACATATGTTGAGTGTGTGAACACAATGGCCAATCACAGACATATATGTTGAGCGTGTGAACACAATGGCCAATCAGAGACATATATGTTGAGTGTGTGAACACAATGGCCAATCACAGACATATATGTTGAGTGTGTGAACACAATGGCCAATCACAGACATATATGTTGAGTGTGTGAACACAATGGCCAATCACAGACATATATGTTGAGTGTGTGAACACAATGGCCAATCACAGACATATATGTTGAGTGTGTGAACACAATGGCCAATCAGAGACATATATGTTGAGTGTGTGAACACAATGGCCAATCACAGACACATATGTTGAGTGTGTGAACACAATGGCCAATCACAGACATATATGTTGAGTGTGTGAACAC
>NC_090179.1:43771308-43773808 GCF_024679245.1 Pseudorasbora parva
TTTCATAATGACGTCAAATTATGACACTAAATCATATTCATGATGAAGTCATAATTATGAGATGAAAAGTCTAAATTATTCTTAAAGTTGAAATGATGACACTGAATGATATTTATGAAAATGCATAATTATGACAGTCAAGATGACATGAAAAGACAAAATTATTACTTAAATTATGACATACTGTCAAAATGAATCATGATTTGTCAATTTCAAGTTTATATTTCATAATGTTGGCTTTCTTGTCGTAATGACGACAAATTATGGCAAAGTTGAAATTGTGAGATACTAATTCATTTTAGTTGAAAAGTAATAATGACACAAAATTCATAACAGAAAGGAAATTTTATCATCATAATTTTGACTTTTTGTCCTGACATCAAATTATGACATGTCAAGTTGAAAGATTAGGACACATTAAGTCATAATTAAACCATAAAAAGTATAGAAATGCAAGTTAATTTAAGCAAGTCATATTTTTATGTCATAATTATGGCATAATATCATAATTTTAAACTTTTATCTCATAATTTCAACTTTTTATCCCACTAACCATAATTAAGATTTACCAAAAGCATGATTTTTTCTAAATAAACGTTCATGTATTGATACAAAGTGAATACCAGAAGTGTGAAATATATAATATGTAGCATAATATGTGAGTGTGTTTGTGTGTGTGCTTGTTTTTGTGACATATGAGGACACAAATGTGTGTAATGCCATGGGTATGACACAGGTATTACAGGAGAGGGTGAAATATGAGGACATTACCCATGTCCCCACTTTACAAAAGGCTTATATGTGTGTGTGTGTGTGTGTGTGTGTGTGTGTGTGTGTGTGTGTGTGTGTGTGTGTGTGTGTGTGTGTGTGTGTGTGTGTGTGTAGGTTTAGGGGCAGGGGCAGTGTAAGGGGATAGAAAATACGGTTTGTACAGTATAAAAACCATTACGCCTATGGAATGTCCCCATATGTCACAAAAACAAACACGTGTGTGTGTGTGTGTGTGTGTGTGTGTGTGTGTGTGTGTGTGTGTGTGTGTGTGTGTGTGTGTGTGTGTGGCGCTTGTTCCTGCAGTGTCTCACCGGTGTCGGTGCTGTTCGGCTCGGTTCTCTGCGCACACAGACACCGCAGCATGTGCGCTCCTTTCTGCCGGAGCAGCCGCGCAATCCTCATCGCAGAGTCCCGCCAAAATCCCGCGACCCGACCGTTCACACACGCACCTTCATCATCATCATCATTGTCATCATCATCATCATGAAGGTTTCACGCGCGCGCTCCGGTGCCGGAGACAAAAGACTTCCACGCGCTACAGCGGCGCATCCTCGCGAGGCTTCACACGGTAACAGCGACAATAACCGTTATTCCTCCCGGTGAGCATCGTGATGAGCTAATGACCGTTATTCATGCCGTTATTATGCGTGGGGCGCGAGGGAAGACGCCGAACACCCACACACACACACACACAGTCACACACACACACTGGCGCGTATAGTCGTGGGCGACGACGTCACGGGGGGCTCGCTGACGTCATCTCATTGACATATATTGTTTTTAAATCAGGCTAATTATATTGTATACCCTTACAGAAGCCTTATATGATTTTAATTAAGACATAATATTTACACTTTTAAAAAAAATACAACCGAGGACCTTAGAAATGTAAAACAACTTATATATCATAACTTATATGTAGAATATATTGTTAGGTTTACTTGATTATCGACACATTATTGTTTATTGCCAAATATGATGATCAGGCGTTTGAGGAAGGTTTGTTTGTTCATCTGTCAATCAATGGACAAATAATATTTTCAGTGTAAATAAAGATTATTGAAGTACACACAAATTTCATTTCATTTTCTACAAGAAAGTACAATTTTGACTTATCACATCATGTTTACTTTTTTGTCATAATGACATCAAATTATGGCATACTAAATCATATTTATGAGATGAAAAGTCTTAATTATGAAATACTAAGTAAAAATTATGAGATGAAAAGTTGAAATAATGACAGATTTGATCATAATTATTACATTTTGTCATAAAGATGTCAAATAATGACACACTAAGTTAAAATGATGGCATACTAAATCATATTTATTATGAAGTCATAATAATGATTTAAAATTATGAGATGAAAAGTCAAAACTATGACATAAATTTGATCATAATTATTACTTTTTGTCATGATGTAAAATTAGGACACACTTAAGTTAAAATGATGACATACTAAATCATATTTATTATGATGTCATAATTAAAATTGTGAGATGAAACCACAATTTTGACATACTAAATCATATTTGAGTTGTAAAGTCAGAATTATTACTTAAATTTTAAATGACAAAAATATTACAGAAAGAGAATATCAACTTTTAATCTCATTTTGTTTTGTTTATTGTCATAATGACATCAGATTATGACATACTAAATCCTATTTATGATTTATGATTGAAAAGTCAAAATTTTGATGTCAATTTTGACTTTTTTGTCGTAA
>NC_090179.1:43778808-43863808 GCF_024679245.1 Pseudorasbora parva
ACACACACACGCTGCAGTAACACGAGCACTAGTGACTGATCACTTCAGAGACTGACCAGGTTCAGTGCTGATGATCTTCGCCGGCCCTTCCTCCTCATCCTCATCCTCTCCTTTACTGCCATGAGACAGCAGCCGGCGGAACAGACTGCAGTAACGCGTCATGACCTCTCACACACACTCGAGTGTGTATGAACCGCACCGCTGCTGTTTACAACTGTCAGACCTGTAAGTGTGTGTGATCTGTCAAAATGTGTTTCAGTCGTGTCTCTCTCTCTCTCTCTCTGTCTGTCTATCTGTGTGTCTGTGTGTGTCTCTCTCTCTCTCTCTCTCTCTCTCTCTCTCACTCTCTCTGTCTGTGTGTGTCTCTCTGTATGGAAAACACTGTCATCCAATGAGTGACCGTCTGTGTGTCCCTGATATTTGCCTGTGCAAATGTGTGTGTGTGTGTGTGTGTGTTAGAACGGGTGTGTCTGTCTGTAATAGAGACGTGTTTGTGTGTGTGTGTGTGTGTGTGTGTGTGTGTGTGTGTGTGTGTGTGATGGGTAGGTTTAGGGGTAGGGGCAGTGTAAGGGGATAGAAAATACGGTTTGTACAGTATAAAAACCATTACGCCTATGGAGAGTCCCCATATGTCACAAAAACAAACGTGTGTGTGTGTGTGTGCGTGCGTGTTAGAACGGGTGTGTCTGTCTGTAATAGAGACGTGTGTGTGTGTGTGTGTGTGTTTTAGAATGCAACACTAATGCACTGCTTACTGCACACATTTACAGTATATCCTGTATCACTCTTAGAAGAGAAGGTTCTATACGGAATCTTAAAGGATTCTGTCAGGAACTTATAGAAGCTTTTGGGGTTCCATCATAATTTTATGGATTTAATTTTAATTAATTAATATTTTGTCTGTCTGTCTGTCTGTCTGTCTGTCTGTCTGTCTGTCTGTCTGTCTGTCTGTCTGTCTATCTATCTATCTATCTATCTATCTATCTATCTATCTATCTATCTATCTATCCATCTATCCATCCATCCATCACATGACACATGCCTATAACCACAGTCTCTCACAATTATTTAAGAGAGTCTGTAAGAAACTCTGGGGAAGCGGGATCTGCTTCCCGCATGCGTAATAGAGCAGCCGTGGCTATTCTGGGAGTGTCAGTCGTGTTACTGAGAGCGAGAGCTATTTATACAACTGTTTTACAGACTCAAAGTGCTGTGCATGAGGATTCTTTTAGAACACACTCTCTCTCACACACACACACACACACACACACACACACACACACACACACACACACACACACACACACACACACACACACACACACACATGTTGGTCTATGTGGTTTACAGGGACTCTCCATAGGCGTAATGGTTTTTATACTGTACAAACCGTATTTTCTATCCTTATACACTGCCCCTACCCCTAAACCTACCCATGACACACACACACACACACACGTTTGTTTTTGTGACATGTGGGGACATCCCATAGGTGTAATGGTTTTGTTTCCACCTACACTGCCCCTTTCCCTGAATCTATCCAACACACACCACACACACACACACACACACACACACACACACACACACACACACACACACACATATATAAGCCTTTTGAAAAGTGGGGACATGGGTAATGTCCTCATATTTCACCCTCTCCTGTAATACCTGTGTCATACCCATGGCATTACACACATTTGTGTCCTCATATGTCACAAAAACATGCCCACACACACACACACACACACACACACACACACACACACACACACACACACACACACACACACACACACATATAAGCCTTTTGTAAAGTGGGGACATGGGTAATGTCCTCATATTTCACCCTCTCCTGTAATACCTGTGTCATACCCATGGCATTACACACATTTGTGTCCTCATATGTCACAAAAACATGCCCACACACACACACACACACACACACACACACACACACACACACACACACACACACACATATAAGCCTTTTGTAAAGTGGGGACATGGGTAATGTCCTCATATTTCACCCTCTCCTGTAATACCTGTGTCATACCCATGGCATTATACACATTTGTGTCCTCAGATGTGCTGGGGATGCTTACTCCACTATGGATGGGTTGTTTGGGTTGTATTTCCTCCCCCAGGCTGAAGGGGGAGCTGTCTGTTTTCGGTCCATCTGACTGTAGGGGATGGGCTGGACTATGGTGAAGAGGATCTCCTGCCAGTTGCTCAAGGCTGCTGCTCTGAGTTGGGCGTCTCTGCTTTTGCTCTGGCATCCAGGTGCACTCAAAAAAATGACTCTTTGAATGAACATAAAAAAATCACGGAGAGTATTTCCACATGATTAACTTGCTTTATTTCAGCATTATGCAATTCTGTTATTCCAATGTAATGTACTTACGTTGGGTCAACTTAATTTATTAAGGTTGATTCAACTTATTTACTATGGTTGGGCACCGCTTAAAGGGTTACTTCAGCGATTAGCATATGGCTTTGTATCAGTAGAAACCCTGGAGTATATTCAAATGATTGTTCTTTCCCCCCTCATATCCCCCTGAGACAAGAGATTTATGCATTTTATTTCTGGAAAAATTGTTTGTTTGGCCAAAGGCTAAAGACTACAGCCAGCAGAGGGAGCCATTTCCGCATGTTTTGAACCCGCTCATGAGGGATGGAGATCACACTCACAGCTCAGCTCGCAGCTGCAGGCACTCATTTAAACGGAGATATGGAGAGCAGTGTAAGTCTTTTAACTTCTCAAATTAATTTCTATGAAAGTTAAGCTATTTCATATTCGGGTCGTTAGTGACCCAGATCTATATTTAACATGGATAGAGCTCTACCCGTCGTGATAATATATAAAACTCCTGATGTTAGAGTAACACTTACAGAATAATAAAATAAAACCCATTTCGTTACCTTTTGGAGCTTGGAAGGATTCAGTTTGAGCAGATGTTTAACACCATCATCATCTGTCCTCGTCAGAGCTCGTTTACCAGTACATTCAGCATCTGCTCATATTCGCCATCTCCAGCATATTCTCTAAACTCATTTTCAACGTCTTCAAAATCAATATTGTGATCACTGACAGCTTCTTGACCACATCCATCATCAAGAGACAGTGACACTAACATATGATTGTGTTTAGTACTTGCTCTCCGCAGTAAATCACTGAGCCATTTCAAGTTTTGCAGATTATAATTATTATTGTTTGGTTTTCTGTCAGAGGTAACTATGAGTGAAACATCACTTCATCATTGGGTCAGACATTGCCACCTTGTGGAATGAAGGTGAATTGCGCCGTATTTCATCATTATAGACTCATTTATTATTGTGCAAAAAATATATACATACAATCCTACACACCTCGGGTCGAGAGCGACCCTATGCAATTTTGACAGAAAACTAGTGAAAAAACAGGCATTCAATTATAAATCTATTTTTTTTTCTTGTTATATTGTTTAAAATGGATTGATTGAGGAATGCTAAGAAGGTTGATGTCTAACTTTAAAAAATGAATGAGGAGCAGGGTAGTGAATGATGTCTCGGGTTCCCAAAGACCCGAGGTATGCATTTAAGGATTAAACAGCACTTCATTTCAACATTTACTCTCCTGAGGCATCCCTATGCAAAGCATGCTGGGAAATAGAAATACACTGCCAAGTTCAGTCAGCGCAACATAAATGATTTAAGTAGTCTCAACACAAATGGTTTAGGTTAACTTAACATTTAACACATTTTAAAGTAAAAAGTAAAATGACACTTAAGTAAAAAACTAAAGATTTGTGTTGTTTCAGCTTATTTTATTTAAATAAACTGAGCAAACAGCTAGAATCATTTTTTGAGTTTGGATGGTAGCCATATCCTCCTGCTTTTTTGTAGCCTGACGTGGTCATACTCAGCTCTAGTCAGAATATGAGTCTGATGCTCCATTGGGCTGTGATTATGGGGCGTGTTTCAACCCAACCAGGAAAGACCTCGATTGGACAGACCGACAACCAATCAGAGCAGCGGAGCGACGCATAACGTTGCGAATCAAAGTAGAATCAAAAACACACTAATAGTTGAAAGAACCTAAAACTTGTAAATGAAGTTGCATTGATTTCTGAAGTTTTCTCAGTAATTCCTTTCCTGTATTGTGCAGTTCTCTATCGGTTCATCCCCTCACACACTCACCTCTATCGGCTGTAAAGCCCTCAGAAGTGTGAGACCTGTGTGGACCCCAAAAGTCCTCACTGAAAGTCTAATGAACTAAACAGTGGGTGGAGACTAAATATCCGCTAAACCTCATGAATATGTGAATCAGACCGCAACATTTAGGCTTAAAACAAACATTCAGAAAAGAAAACCGGACTGGATTCATTCCGACTGAGGAAAATGAACATACATAATGACTCGGGTAACTCTGACTTTTTTCCTCATGTAAAAAGCCCCAAATATATTTTAAAATGTTTTATATTATGTGGTGGAAACAAGCTTCCGTGCATTTTGTTGATCAAAGATGTGTTTAAGGGATACTGGGGTGACTTTAAGTGTTATTGATGAGAACTGTCGCTGTGTTTGTGAACTCTGACACGGTGAGGTCGTGTGAACAAATCTTGTTTTACGGCGTGTCATTGTGTGCCAGCTGGTATTTAAGGCTTTTCACGACATCTATTTGTACACTGTGTGTGTGTGTGTGTGTGTGTGTGTGGGCATGTTTTTGTGACATATGAGGACACAAATGTGTGTAATGCCATGGGTATGACACAGGTATTACAGGAGAGGGTGAAATATGAGGACATTACCCATGTCCCCACTTTTCAAAAGGCTTATAAATCACACAGGAGGAGTTTATTTAGAAAGTAAAAATGCAGAATGTTTCCTGTGATGGGTAGGTTTAGGGGCTGTGTGTGTGTGTGTGTGTGTGTGTGTGTGTGTGTGTGTGTGTGTGTGTGTGTGTGTGTGTGTGTGTGTGTGTGTGTGCGTGTGTGTTGGGTAGGTTTAGGGGCTGGGGCGGTGTAGGGGGATAGGATGTACAGTTTGTACAGTATGAAATCCATTACGCCTATGGAATGTCCCCATAAAACATGGAAACACGACGTGTGTGTGTGTGTGTGTGTGTGTGTGTGTGTGTGTGTGATGGGTAGGTTTAGGGGCAGTGTAAGGGGATAGAAAATACGGTTTGTACAGTATAAAAACCATTACGCCTATGGAATGTCCCCATATGTCACAAAAACAAACCTGTGTGTGTGGGGGGGGGGGGGGGGGGGATCAGAGATGACACTGGGTATGTGGACAGGCCTAAATCAAACACACATCCACATTACCAAGGTTATGAAGCCACAACACACACACACACACAAATCAATGGTTTCATTGCCGACCTTTAAACACACACACAGAAAAATGGAGAAGATGAGCAGATGTGAAGAGGGATTCAACACTCTTCAGAGATGGATGGATGGATGGATGGATGGATGGATGGATGGATGGATGGATGGATGGATGGATGGATGGATGGATGGATGGATGGATGGATGGATAGATAGATAGATAGATAGATAGATAGATAGATAGATAGATAGATAGATAGATAGATAGATAGATAGATAGATAGATAGATAGATAGATAGATAGCTCTTGATACACATTTCATTTTTACAATGTAATGTTTTTACTGCATGTGACTGAAGCATTTTCAGCAGCTGTAAATCATTCTGATGGAGGCTCTCTCTCTCTCTCTCTCTCTCTCTCTCTCTCTCTCTCTCTCTCTCTCTGTCTACACTGCCACCTGCTGTTAGATCAAACACTCAAAATATCCCTACAAAATAGAATACTCACATACACTAACATTCCAAACTCTCTTACAAAATGTTACAAAAGATTCCATTTCAAATAAATTCTGTTCTTTTGAAGATTCTATTCATCAAAGAATCCTGGAAAATAAAATGTATCAGAGTTTCCCCAGAAATATGAACACTGATAATAATCCTAAATGTGTGTTGATCATCAGATCCTCATCTGAGAATGATTAGTGAAGGATCATGAAGACTGGAGTAATGATGATAAATTCAGCTTTGATCACAGGAATAAATCACACTTTAACATTAACATATACTCATATATTATATCAAATCATCTTGGATGGTATATATATATATATATATTTATAGCAGGATTGCTAGTGGTGCAGAAATGCCACACTGCACTTTTAAAACCCCATAGGGATAGAAAACAAAGTGCTCTCAGGTGACCCACCGTTTCCCAGCATTCACCGGTACTAGAATGAATCATTAGCACACAAACAGCCTGTGTCATTCTGCACACGCGGATCTAAAACCTCTGTTTAGCTACTTCTGAGCCACTTGTGTTGATCAAGAACCACCGACTCAGACGGAAAGATACCATCTGACTAACATCTAAAGCCAAACACAGTTATTTGCTACTAAGTGCATCAAACAGCTGTGGTGGTGCTCATTGCAGCAGACCGTGAACTCTTTCTGTCGGAGTGGGCGTATTTTTTTTGGCTGGAATAAGCTGCAGTGTGCACCAGACTTTATTTATCAAATCCAAGTCTCTGACAAAATTCACCCTCCAACCTTAACCGAAACCAAGGCGCTCTGAATAACGATTCAGACTGCAAAAGAATATATTGACACTGATACACTCCTCCAGGTGGATATACTGAGAGAGAGACAGTGTGTGTGTGTGTGTGTGTGTGTGTGTGAGACAGTGTTTAGCTTTGTTGTCCCGCCGTCTGACAGTCAGAGCCAAAATCAATTGCGAGCAACAACCGCCTGACTATCAGTTTACACACACACTGACCAACAGATACGCCATCCAACATTCCTTATTATGACACTGATTTCTCAGTTAAAAATTAAGAATATTACACAACATTGCCAAAAGTTTTGTGACGCCTGCCTTTACATGCACATGAACTTTAATTCCACCCCATTCTTAATCCGTAGGGTTTATTATGGAGTCGGCCCACCCTTTACAGCTATAAGAGCTTCAGCTCTTCTGGGAAGGCTTTCCTCAAGGTTTAGGAGTGTGTTTATGGGGATTTTTGCCCATTCTTCTAGAAGCTCATTTGTGAGGTCAGGCACTGATGTTGGACGAGAAGGCCTGGCTCTCAGTCTCCGCTCTAATTCATCCCAAAGCTGTTCTATCAGGTTGAGCTCAGGACTCTGTGCAGGCCAGTCAAGTTCCTCCACACCAAACTCGCTCATCCTTGTCTTTATGGACCGACGCTTTGTGCACTGGAGCGCTGTCATGTTGGGACAGGAAGGGGCCGTCCCCAAATTGTTCCCACAATGTTGGGGGCATGAAATTGTCCAAAATGTCTTGGTGTGGGGAAGAATTAAGAGTTCCTTTCACTGGAACTAAGGGGCCAAGCCCAACCCCTGAAAAACAACCCCAGACCATTACCCCCCCCCTCCACCAAACTTTACACTTGGCACAATCCAGTCAGACAAGTCCCGTTCTCCTGGCAACCCCAGACTCGTCCGGGATTGTCAGACTGAAGCGTGATTGGTCGCTCCAGAGAACACGTCTCACTGCTCTAGAGTCCAGTGGCGGCTGCTTTACTCCACTGCATCCCACACTTTGCATTGCTCTTGGTGCGAAAGGCTTGGATGAGCTGCTCGGTCATAGAGACCCATTCCATGAAGCTCTCTACACACTGATCTTGAGCTCATCTGAAGGACACAGAAGTTTGGAGGTCTGGAGCTATTGACTCTGCAGAAAGTTGGTCACTTCTGCACACTGTGACCCTCAGCATGCGCTGACCCCGCTCTGTGATTTTACATGGCCTATCACCTCCTGGCTGAGTTGCTGTTGTTCCCAATCGCTTCCACTTTGTTATAATCCCACTAACAGTTGAGCGTGGAATATTCAGTAGTGAGGAAATGTCAGGAATGGACTTATTGCACAGGTGGCAACCTATCACGGCCCCACGCTTGAGTTCACTGAGCTCCTGAGAGCGACCCATTCTTTCACTAATGTGTGTAGAAGCGTCTGCAGGCCTAGTGCTTGATTTATACACCTGTGGCCATGAAGTGATTGAACACCTGAACTCAGTGATTTGGGGGGGCGTCCCAATACTTTTGGCAATATAGTGTATGTTTGTGTAAAGGTCTATTTACTTACATTTCTTTGAATATCATTGTATTGGACAAAAAAATCAAATTCCGTTTACTGTAAAGATAAAGAAGCTCATTTTCCAAGCAAAACATCTGACAACCAGATAACTGTTTGGTTTGAAATGCTAAAACAATAGATGAACATGAAAGCAGGTGTAGTGGAATACATCATGTTCATAGCAAATGCGCCAACAGATTAGCATTTCTGAATACAGAATTGGAAACCAGTAGGCCGGACGACCTAAACTTCTGTTGAGATTCTGAAGTGTGCATAGGATGGACACTTTACTAACCCATGAGGCCACGGAAGAAGATTTCTGAATGACAGTGAAATACACACACTTTGAATACACTAATTCAGTCATTAGTACTTTCCCGGTTGGATTATGCATCTGTTGTTTGGTCAAACACAAATGAAAATAATTTACACAGATTACAAATCGCTCAGAATAAAGCAGAACGAATAGTTCTGTGATGATGATGATGATGTTAAAAACAATAAGCTCAGCATCTCAAGAAAACATGTTGGGACAGGAAGGGGCCATCCCCAAACTGTTCCCACAAAGTTGGGAGCATGAAATTGTCCAAAATGTCTTGGTATGCTAAAGCATTAAGAGTTCTTTCACCTGAACTAAAGGGCCAAGCCCAACCCCTGAAAAACAAACCCCACGCCACAATCCCCCCTCCACCAAACTTTACATTTGGCACAATGCATGTCAGACAAGTCCCGTTCTCCTGGCAACTGCCAACCAAAATTCAAGAAACAATTTATTACAAAATGATTTTTTTACAGATAATAAGAATAGTGGTAATGGTAATAATAGTAAAAGTAATAATAGTGAGAATGATAATTTTAATAATAATAATAATGTTACGGTTAAGTTGTTTGTTTGGGTTGTTGTTTTTAAATGAGCTGTTTTTGTATTTTTCTCATATGTATTATGTAGGCCTATGTCTGGGACTACATGTGACACTGGAAGATCACATGACAATAACAGCATGACGAATGTAGTACATCTGGATTACATTCATGCTACAGACATTCATACCATATAAAACCTACTTTTTAGAGGTTATGAAGTGATTAAATATAAGTACCTATTTAAGAGAGTATGTGATTTTGGACGCACCCATTGTGTTATTATAGGGAGATGAGAGGGTCTATCTCTTACCATTGGTAAAAGCGTAACGGCTAACTTGGATCACGTGAGGAACCTCAGCCTATCATATATTACACAGAAAAAAAGGGTGTCAAAATTGTACCTCTAGGGGTACAACAGCTTGTCGCTGGGGGAGTACCATTAAAAGGACATCTTTGTACCTTTTTTACTCCTAAAAGGTGCATATTAGTACCTTTGAGTACAAATGCGTACCTTAAGGTACTACAATAAACCTTTTTGTGCTAAAAATGGTACAAAGTTGTCCTTTTTTTCTGTGTGTGATATAGGCGCTCTGTTAGCGGTTAGAGCGATATTAGGCATGTTAATGGTACTCAAGAACACCAGATTTAAACTATAAGACTAACCATGGATGCCTCCATATTGAAAATATTGTTTAGTTTAAAAGCAGGCTGTCGATTCATTAAAGGGTTAGTTCACCCAAAAATGAAATGTCTGTCATTAACTCCTCCCCCTAATGTCGTTCCACACCCGTAAGACCCCCGTTCATCTTCACACACAGTTTAAGATATTTTATATTTAGTCCGAGAGCGTATGCAAGTGTATGCACACTATACTGTCCATGTCCAGAAAGGGAATAAAAACATCATCACAGTAGTCCATATGAGACATCAGTGGGTTAATTAGAGTCTCTTGAAGCATCGGAAATACATTTGGGTCCAAAAATAACAAAAACTACGACTTTATTCAGCATTGTCTTCTCTTCTGGGTTTGTTTTCAATCCTCAAATAAAGATTCAAACGGTTATGAATCAGCGGATTGATTCATGATTAACGCGTGTCAAACTGCTGAAATCACGTGACATTGGCGATCTGACTCAATCCGCTGATTCATAACCGTTTGAATCTTTATTTGAGGCTTGAAAACAAACCCAGAAGTGAAGACAATGCTGAATAAAGTCGTAGCATCACTCTGAGGGGGTTTAATCTGCGATAACAACCGGCTGGGTGGACATTATCCCGCTTATTACACGGCTACTAGTCTCAAATAAATTAGACACAAAATATTGTCTTGAGATGAAATATTTTATTAGCTCTTCCGCAAAGCTTCCGCGAAGAAAAACAGCTCCAACCTGCTTTAAGCCTTTATCTATTGCTGCTAAATGTTGAAGATGAATGCTGAAAGGGTTAGTTCACCCAAAAATGAAACCAAGCCTATGATTTACTCACCCTCAAGTCATTATAGGTGTTTATGACATTCTTCTGTCAGACAAATACAATCAGAGTTATATTTAAAAAGTCCAGGCTAACGTTAATCCCAGCAGTAGTTGGAGCTGTTTCTGAAGTCCATAAAAATGCAGCTGTCCGTCAAATAACGTGCTCCACACGACTCCGATGGGTTAATAGAGCCTTCTGATTCCAATCGATGCGTTTGTGTGAGAAAAATATCCATATTTAAAACGTTATAAAGGAAACCTGCCTTGAAGTCTTCCATTGTAACCCACGGCTGTTTAAGCCACAAGATGGCGCCAGCGTTAAGCACAGAAGTAGTGCCGGTCAAGATAACTCGCAGTACCCGGATGAGCGGGTGTTATCTGGAAATAACATACCGCTGGAATGCGAGATTGACCAATCAGAATCAAGTATTTCACAGTGCTGTGTAATAAACACCTATAATGACTTGAGGGTGAGTAAATCATAGGCTTGGTTTCATTTTTGGGTAAACTAACCCTTTCAGCATTCATCTTCAACATTTAGCAGCAATAGATAAAGGCTTAAAGCAGGTTGGAGCTGTTTTTCTTCGCGGAAGCTTTGCGTAAGAGCTAATAAAATATTTAATCTCGAGACAATATTTAGTGTCTAATTTATTTGAGACTAGTAGCCGTGTAATAAGCGGGATAATGTCCACCCAGCCGGTTGTTATCTCAGAATAAACCCCTTCAGAGTGATGCTCCGCTTCGCCTCGGGGTCCTGATCACTCTGAAGGGGTTTATTCTGAGATAACAACCGGCTGGGTGGACATTAGCCCTTACTTAACATACCGCTGGAATGCGCGATTGACCAATCAGAATCAAGTATTTCACAGAGCCGTGTAATAAATAACTTATAACTTATCAAAACACATCTGTATAGCTGTGCATTTACTGAGCTCTGTGCACTGTACGTCCGACTGATCATCTTGTTATTATTTGTATAACTGTTTTAGTTTACCTTTGTTCTTATCTTTGGTTATTGTTATTTTATATGTTCATTTGAGTTAAATATTATTGAGTGAAAACTGGGTTTGATGGTTTGACAAAAAGGTTTGCGTTTGTGGAAATATGTGGAAAGGTACGATGAGTGAAAATGGGTTTAACAAGAAGATTCCTGAGTAAAAATCAGATTGAAATGGATATTTTGAGAAATTATTATGAGACTTTGAGAAAGAAATGAATGAGAGGTGTTATAATTAAAATGGTACATGTATGTAGATTGTAAACTGAAGGATGTTTTATTCTTATTTCTGACCACTATTGTGTATTTTTTTAATTCTCTTTAAAACTGTTGTAATTACCCTTGTTTTTATTTTTAATTCGTCCACATGGTATTCTTATTTCTCATGCATATGTTATCACTATTTTAATACATTAAAGCACTTTGAATAGCCATTGGGTGTGAAATGTGCTATACAAATAAACTTGCCTACACTGTAACAATGACAGCGTATAATAAAGTGCAACTTATTATAATAATAAAGACTCTTGGGTGGATGTTAAAGGTGGAGCCAGAGAATGCGTTGTTTTTAAGAGTGTATTTAGGTTTTGGGGCCGCTGTATTTACCGCACACACACGGACAGCTACATATATCGCATATAGAAGGACTCTGATGACCCAAATGCATTTATTAGTCCTGAATACTGGGCCATAAACACTCCAACATCACACACACACACACAGGTGCAGAGTTATTTGATGGTACTACGACACATCTTGACCCTCGTGCCGTGCAGGAAATCCTACTTTTGTGTCCCAAACCTGACTGGACTGGCCTATAAAAAACTGTTTATATGTTATACCGTGGAACTGATTGATCGCATAGGCCTCACAAATCTGACAAATGTCCACTCAGGCTTATTCACCTCTAAAAATGCATAACCTTTGGTGCATCCGTGAATGTCGAAGGCTCTTTACGGAGCCGTCGAACCCTACATTTTGATTTTTAAGAGAGTATTCCTTTCTGAACATTAGGATGCGGTGGAGAGAAAGCGCTACACGTCCTGAATGTTGATGAGAGCAATGCAAGAACACCATCAGCTCACACTTACACCATATCTGTGCCTCTCCACGATCAATACACTCATGTTCACGGGACAAAAACAATCACGGCTACTGCAAAAACACATCGCATGATGAAGCAGACAGGTGTCTCTCGTCATGTAAATGACAACACACACACACACACACTGCCCTTTTCCCTAAACCTACCCATCCCAGGAAACATTCTGCATTTTTACTTTCTAAATAAACTCCTCCTGTGTGATTTATAAGCCTTTTGAAAAGTGGGGACATGGGTAATGTCCTCATATTTCACCCTCTCCTGTAATACCTGTGTCATACCCATGGCATTACACACATTTGTGTCCTCATATTTCACAAAAACACGCCCACACACACACACACACACACCCAGGGCTGTGATGAATGTTATGCGTGGAAGAAGACCACCCTTCCCTGTCCGAACCCCATGTGAGAGGCATTTCTGCTGCATCAGGATGTTTGGCACTGAAAGCATCTGCAGATACACGCACACACACACACACACACACACACACACATGCTTGGCATTTGATAAGCATCACGCATGAACACACACACACACACACACACACACACACCCCACCCAGACCCCGTCAGGACAGCAGACCTGAGTACCGCAGTCTACACACACACACACACACACACACACACTTACAGTCATGCACACACACACACACACACACATGACGTCAGTCGCTCACCGGCGCTCTTGTCTTTGCTCTCCATCTCCCGTTGCGCGGCTGTCGGTCGCGGAGGATGAAGATGCCGCTGATGAAGAAGACTGTCCGCTTCGCTTCGGTCCGGTCCGGTGCTGGCTCCCGCTGCAGCGCACGGGCGCGACTCTCACGTGAGAGCAGCTGTCAGTCGCTTCACGCGCGGTCCGGTGCGGAGGCGACGGCGGAATCACGGGTGTGGCGAAGTTTGTTGATGCTGGAGCGTGAGCGTGCGTCTGACCGGTGCTCGTTCAGCGCGTCGTTAACGGGAGCTGCCGCAAGCTCCGCCGCTATCAGACACACGGGCGTGACGTCACAGCAGGTGTCATGTGACACCTTATAAACGGAGCCTGATGTGGTACAGACAGTGATGATGGTAATAATAACACTATGGTACTTTGATATGAGTAGTTACAGAACAATGATAACTCATTTTCAATCGATTTATTAAATAATACATTCTTTTCTTCTTCTAGGTATGTGTGCAGTGTGTTTTTAATTACCGTGAGAATAAAGAAAGAGTCACATTTAAAGTTAAAATTATAATAAATAAATAAATAAAATGGTGTGGAAAACATTTTCGCTCCGATACAAATATGCAAATAAACGGCAAATAACCGTGAATTAAACAGAAGACCGGACTAACTTTTCTTGCAAAAAAAATAAATAAATAAATAAAAATCTCCAAAGATCTTTCTTTTATCTACGAAAAATAAAAAGCACCAATAAAGAGAAATAAGCAAATCGATCTAATATAGAATACTTCATAAAATAAGTAAATTAAATAAGACACAAAAACGGACACTAAAAAATGCTGGATTAAAAACAACCCAAGCTAGGTTGAAAATGGACAAACCCAGCAAAAAAAAAAAAAATTTTTTAATGACTTTGTTTGTAAATGACTTTGGTTATAATAGCTTTATTTGTATAACACCAATATAGCAAAATAAGTACATACAACTTAATAAAATAAGTAAATTAGATATTTTTTTAAAAAGTACATATATGTCCATAAAAACTTTTTTTAAATTATGGGTGTATTATGGTTTTTAATTTCCATTATAACTGATAATGAATAGCAAAAATCACAGAAAGTTTCTTCCCTTTGACAAGTCCATGTTTCCCACTATGTGTCATCCCCTCTTCTTTTTATAACCGTCTGCAATCGTCTGGGGACTGAGGAGACAAGCTGCTCAAGTTTAGGAATAGGAATGTTGTCCATTCTTGTCTAATACAGGCTTCTAGCTGCTCAACTGTCTTAGGTCTTCTTTGGCGCAGATTCCTCTTTATGATGCGCTAAATGTTTTCTATGATTGAATGATTGATTGATTGATTGATTGAATGGTTGATTTTAAAGGGGGGGTGAAACACTCAGTTTCAGTCAGTGTCATGTCAATCTTGAGTACCTATAGAGTAACATTGCATCCTGCATATCTCCGAAAAGTCTTTATTTTTTTTATAATTATATAAGAAAGATGCGCTGTTCCGAGTCTTTCCGAGCGGGTGGGGGCGTGTCGTGTGAGCGGAGCTAAATAATGACGTGTGCTCGCTGCTGCTATTGTGTTGAGTCGAGTGCGTCGTAAAGCTGTGTCATCCCTAACAGCGGGAAAAAAACTTTGTTCAAAATAAAAATATGGCTTTTAATCAGATACAGCCATACATCTATGATCCGGAATCAGACCCAGAGGCTGCAGTTGAACAGGAGCAGCAGCAAAAACGACTAGAGCAGGACGTCTCTATGTGGTACAAGTTATACACTAACTATATAATATGCTTAGCGGCTTGTGTTATTTACATATTTATACTTGAATTATATCGTCGTATTTTTGTCTTTGAAGGTGTACATGTGGGAAGTGCAGTTGTGCACGTGTGTTTGTGTGTTTACGCGTGGTTTGTGTAGACAGTAAGCGGACTGGTTTTGCACAGCAGGTTAAGTTAGTGTTTACATAGAAAGACACGGAATAGTAGCGCATTTGAATGAAGAAGCGCGCTTATTTAGTTCAACATATTTCCCCACTCTTTGTGTATTGTTGTTTGGAGTGCTTTTACAATACACAAACATAAAGTTACACATATAGTGGCCAGCTAAACAAATGTACACGCACTACACATCGCATGCTCCATTGATCAATTAACTATACGTGATCATGTTTGGGCTACTTGATGAGCATAGGCAAAAACACAGACATTTGAAGCAGTCTCACTCACCGCCTGCGGTTCTACCGTTGGGACCTTTATCGTTGGGACTGCTCCATCCTTCAGCATTAGGCGATCTGGAAAAGCCGGCGTCGAGCTGGGCCTTGTTTATGAAACAGTCGGCACCGAAATGCAGCGAACAGATATAAACATTCGCGCAACTCAGTTGCTGATCCGGAAAAGCAAATTCCATCCACTGTTGCCTTAACGCGGGGGTGTTGGGGAATCTGTGCAGGACTGTCTTGGTCTGGCAACCAAAAACGCACTTTTTTGGTGACATTGTTATGTGCACATCACCTGTCCAGCATCCTACAAGCCAGCGCTTTGATGGGCGTAGGCTGTTACTTTCGCTCTCTCCCTCTCTCTCTCTCTCTCTCTCTCACGCGCTTCCGGTAGAATTGTCCGTAAGGCCCATACAAGGAAATTCCGCCCCCGTTAACGTCAAAGGGGATGCATGATCTCAAAAAACTTGCCGAAACTTATGACTAACCGGAAGTAGTATTTTTGACAAAGAAATACTCCCATCAAACGTCCACCTTAACTTTTGAAACTTTGTCTATGTTTAGTATGGGATTCCAAGTCTTTAACAGTGTAAAAAGATCAGTATGCATGAAACAGCATTTCACCCCCCCTTTAATGATTGATTGATTGATTGGACTGCAGGCTGGCCATTGCAGTGCCCAACATCATGAAGTCCTTCTTCATGATGTTGTAATTGATGCAGTGTGTGGTGGATGTCATGTTGGAAAATGCAAGGTCTTCCCTGAGAGAGACGACGTCTGGATGGGAGCATGTGTTGTTCTAGAACTTGGATATACCTTTCAGCATTGATGTGCCTTTCCAGATGTGTAAGCTGCCCATGCCACACACACTCATTTAACCCCATCCCATCAGAGACGCAGCTTCTGAACGGAGCGCTGAGAACAACTTGGGTTGTCCTTGTCCTCTTTAGTCCGGATGACATGGCGTCCCAGTTTTCCAAAAAGAACTTCAGATTTTGATTCGTCTGACCACAGAACAGTTTTCCACTTTGCCACAGTCCATTTTAAAAGAGCCTCTGCCCTGAGAAAGCGCCTGCGCTTCTGGATCATGTTTAGATATGGCTTCATTTTTGACCTATAGAGTTTTAGCCGGCGGTGGCGAATGGCTCGGTGGATTGTGTTCACCAATGTTTTCTGGAAGTATTCCTGAGCCCATGCTGTGATGTCCATTACAGTATCATTCCTGTGTGTGATGCAGTGCCGTCTAAGGGCTGAAGATCACGGCCATCCAGTCTGGTTTCCCGGCCTTGACCCTTACGCACAGAGATTGTTCCAGATTCTCTGAATATTTGGATGATATTATGCACTGTAGATGATGATAACTTCAAACTCTGCAAATTTTCTCTGAGAAACTCCTTTCTGATATTGCTCCACTATTTTTTGCCGCAGCATTGGGGGAATTGTAGCCTGGATGCCAGCCAAATTCACCCCCACCCACAACATTTGAGCTCGGGCGGTTCGGTCTGGACACGATAGAGGAGTAATTATGCAGAACAGAAACTGACCAATGAGATCATCAGGGCGGGCTTTAGCCGATGACGGACAGATGATCAACAGTACCGTAATCATCACGTCATCAAAGGGGCTTGGGTTATATTTGATCGAATCCTAAACGGAGAGCTTGTTTGTATCTGCATCACCTTCACTATTTCTCTCAGAAATGATGATCATGTTGGGTAAGTGCTCTGAGTATCAGTAACCCTTTTTTTTTTACAACACTAGCAAAGATCGTTTACACTCATCTTTTTCTTCTAACTTACTTATTCCAGCGCGTGTGCAGACAGGGTTGCCAAGTTTTTACAACAAAACCCGCCGACTACTAGCCCTAAACAATAGCTTCTCGGGGGGTTCTCCGGACAAAAAGTGTTTGGGTAGTTTTTGTGTTACTCAGATCCTGGGTCAGATGATACAACCCAGTGTTTGGGTAGTTTTTGTGTTACACAGATCCTGGATCAGACATATCAACCCTGTGTTTGGGTAGTTTTTGTGTTACACAGATCCTGGGTCAGACGTATCAACCCAGTGTTTGGGTAGTTTTTGTGTTACACAGATCCTGGATCAACCATATCAACCCAGTGTTTGGGTAGTTTTTGTGTTACACAGATCCTGGGTCAGACATATCAACCCTGTGTTTGGGTAGTTTTTGTGTTACACAGATCCTGGATCAACCATATCAACCCAGTGTTTGGGTAGTTTTTGTGTTACACAGATCCTGGATCAACCATATCAACCCAGTGTTTGGGTAGTTTTTGTGTTACACAGATCCTGGGTCAGATGTAACAACCCAGTGTTTGGGTAGTTTTTGTGTAACACAGATCCTGGGTCAGACGTATCAACCCAGTGTTTGGGTAGTTTTTGTGTTACTCAGATCCTGGGTCAGACGTATCAACCCAGTGTTTGGGTAGTTTTTGTGTTGCACAGATCCTGGGTCAGACGTATCAACCCAGTGTTTGGGTAGTTTTTGTGTTGCACAGATCCTGGGTCAGACGTATCAACCCAGTGTTTGGGTAGTTTTTGTGTTGCACAGATCCTGGGTCAGACGTATCAACCCAGTGTTTGGGTAGTTTTTGTGTTGCACAGATCCTGGGTCAGACGTATCAACCCAGTGTTTGGGTAGTTTTTGTGTTACACAGATCCTGGGTCAGACGTAACAACCCAGTGTTTGGGTAGTTTTTGTGTTACACAGATCCTGGGTCAGACGCGTGATGGAAACGCCTGATGTCTTACATTAAATTGTATGATTTAAAAAAAAAAGATACAGAATATAAATACTTATGATGTTATATGTCCTCAGAACTGTTCACTGAATGTTTATGGACAGGTTATGGAGTCAGTCATGCGGGACAACAGAGACTGCTCCACTACACTTCAGTTACTTCTAAAATGTTTAATTTGTTCTTATTTTTTAAACAAGCTTAAAGGAACTGTATGTAAGAAATGTATTTCAAAGAATCATAAAATGGCCGATATGTCAATAGACATTAAGAAATCATGTTAATTTCAAATACTTCTATGACTGACAACAGTAGTCCGGCCAGGATATTGTCATTTAAAAGTTGTTGTCGCAGCTCAACTGATGCTGATGATGTCATGTTGTGTTTTGGCCTGAAGCTCCGCCCTCCACCTAATCGACCAATCACGAAGTCAGTAATGTTTCGGGTTGCCAGATCTGCTCGAGTTACCACAGCTGCAGATCTACAAACGTTCTGCTGATCCTTCAGCCAATCTGGCAACCTTGAGTCAGGGGGAGGGGAGGGGGATACACCGCTCTACAGTCATTTGAAAGGGATTGCAGTACCAGTTTTGGCCACAACCTTACATACCTGCCTTTAAATGTAAAAAAACAAAAACTTTATAAAATATGCTATAGGCTACTGTAAAATATGATCGAAAATCAAGGAATTAGAGGATTTAAGTTAATCCATAAACATTAATTCTTGTATGAAGTAAAAAACAAACAAAAAAAACACAAGTATTAGTAAAAACTAATCAACCAATTATTCTGGGTTAAATGAGCGCAATGTGTTCTTCTGTCCTACAAGGTCAGAAAAAAGGTACATTGCTGTCACTGGGACGGTACCCTAAGGCACAAAACCGAAAAGGTACTAATACACACTCTTAAAGCTACACTGTGTAACTTTTTTTGTTTATTCTTAGCTTTAAACACTTCGTTCTTTCAAAAATATATGTGCTCATTAATGTATATTTACTTCTTTCAGGTAATAAAGTATTCTGGTAAGTTTATTATATGCCATTGAAAACACATACGGGTGAGGGGTTCGAATGCCGGTCGTCATGTTGCTCCTCCATCTTGAAAGTACAGTAGCCAAAGAGGGACATACCCGTAAATTCAAGCTTCGCCTTTCGCGTTTAACACTCGATGGCTCTCATGGATGAGGTCGAACTGGAAGTGGACTAAATCGGCCACCGTAGGAGTTAAAACGAAATCAGAATTGAGAGGAACAGAAACTAATATTCACTGGATGGTCAAATACCTTTACACCGCTAGATGGGGGAAAATATCACACAGTGGAGCTTTAAAGTACTGATATGTAAGGTACTACTATGTACCATTTAGTAGCAAGGTAACTAGATACCACACAAGCACACCTGAATTTTCGGCTTTGTCATCATAAAGTGTGTTTAATGAAGTAAATCGACTAGAGATGAATGAGCCTGCAATCTTTGGTTTAGCTAATCACTGACCACATGCACCACTAACAATACCCCACTTCATTCTCAAGCTTCAATGTATTTAAAACTTTAGAAATAATGACACTGAATGACCTTTGAAACTTCTCTCACACACACTCAACGCAGGTGGGCAGACCGGTGCCGAGTCGACAAGAAGCAGAAATAACTCACACAGTCGTATATATATATAAAACCGAGCTGGATTATTTTGGTATTCAGCTGCTTAAGCAAAACTGAATAAGCAGCTGTGTCGTATCCAGGAGAGTTTGAAACACCATGCTCCTTCCTCAGGTCAGCAAGACATAAGCACAACTCTCAGCATTTACACACACACACACAGCTCTTTAGAAAGAGGCATCCTATTGTACTGATAAACTTCTCAGCATTTAGCTTTCGCAAAGTCTCCGGCGCAGCACTTTAGCTGCCGCTGCACCTGTCCTCGAGCTCCTGGAGGAAAACCTCCATGCAAATGTTTCTCCTGCGGCGTCAGGGATTTTACTACAGTAGTAAAAGAGCGCTGGGGGTTATGATCTTATGATCCCGGACGGTGCTCTAAAGCTGCAGGAGGAAATGTGCTTTGACAGGCTAGAGATCATGAGAACAATAACACTATGATTGCTCATACAGACGAGCTCAAAAGCCTTTTAAAGCGGTGGTTGTATGCGATTTGACTTTTGTAACTTTAGTTAGTGTGTAATGTCGCTGCTTGAGCATAAACAGTATCTGCAAAGTTCCAGCGCTGAAAGTTCACTGCAAACGGAGATATTGTCTATTAAAGTTACGGCAGTTTATTGCCTACAAAAACGGCCGGTTTGGACTACAACGAGCTTCTTCCTGGGTTGGTGACATCATAAACCCTCGCTAGTCTCCGCAGATGTGACTTCTGCCCGTAATGGGAAGGGGCGTGGCGTTTCCAGGACAACCTGTGCTTGGCACTTCAGCCAATCAAAATACAGGAAACTACATTTGGCCATCTGACCAATCTAAGACCATTGCGTTTCTCAGAGGGATGGGCTTCAGAGAAGCAGGAAGCAGACGAGCCGTTCAGAGGAGACAGTGGAGGCTCCTTTTAACTTCAAATTAAGTAGAAATTAACAAAAATCATAAATTATGACAGTCACAATTTCAACTTTTTATCTCATAATTTTGAAGTGGAAATTATGACAAACTAAATCATATTTATGAGATTGTAATTATTACATCCCAAGTCAAAATTATGAGATCAAAAGACTTTAATAATTGAGTAATTTTAACTTTTTTGTCGTAATTACGTCAAATTATGACATACTAAATCATCATAACTTCGAAATTTTTCTCTCATAACTTTGACTTTTTGTCATAATGACACCGTTATGGCACACTATTAAGTCAAAATACCCTTAAGTCAAAATTATAGCATAAAAAGAATAGAAATTCATAATTTGAGAAAGTAAATTTTGATTTTTTTATCTCATAATTTTGACTTTAATCTTAAAACTTGATGTCATTATGACGACGAAATATGTAATTTAAACCTTTGATCTCATCATTCCAACTTTTTATGCCACTTATGTCATAATTATAAAGACAACTTAAAGGGGGGAGGGGGTGAAATGCTGTTTGATGCACACTGAGCTCTTCACACTGTTAAAGACTTGGATTCCCATCCTAAACACAGACAAAGTTTCAAAAACTAATGTTGGACGTTTGATGGAGTATTTCTGTGTTAAAAATACTCCTTCCGGTTTCTCACAAGTTTCGGAGAGTTTTTTTTCGAGTATGGGTCGGCTTGACGTCGATCGAGCGGAAGGTCCTTGTATGGGCCGTACGGGCTCTTCTCCCGGTAGGGTGCGCGCGCGTGACTAGAGCGAGAGAGGAAATGCACGCCGTAAACACTCTCAGCTGCAGATCCAGTCGTCCGTGAACACTTCTGTCGTTTATAGTCCGCGCCGCGCTCCACTTTATTCCTATGGGTGACGTCGAGCGACTTCAACGCTTCAGCACAGCATTCTGGGAAGGCAGCGCTGCATTTGAACCGATTTGAACGCAGAAATGACGGGAAGCTTCACAACATCGCTTCAGTCGCGACACAAAGTGGATCTCCACGGTCATTGCTGTCAGGACTTCACCAAATCATACCAAAGAAGTGTGTTTTTGACGGAGCCGTCCCAGCGATAAAGGTTCACGGTCGTGCACGGTGAGTAAAACTGCTTTAAATGTCTGTGCTGTCGGCTATCGTCGCGTGAGTAAACATCAGTAAACGACACGATCGTGTATAACTTAGTTAATTTATCAATGGAGCATGCGATCTATGGTGTGTGTTTAAATACATTTGTTTAGCTGACCACTATAGGTGTCAGTTTGTTTATTGTAAAACGACCCAAACATAAACCTAGCGTTCTCACAAAGCGTGCTTCGTCATTCAAATGCGCTAACGGACTCCATTGCTGTTCTCTGTATAACGTTACACTAGTCTGACGTGCAAAACCGTTTTGCTTGCTACTGCTAAGGTTTAGTCGCATACAATAGTCCATAAACCGAATCATGTCCTCATAAACTGCGAGTAAACACACACAAATGTTGACAGGCCACTAAATACAGTCCATACCACAGAGACGGACGTCCTGCTGCTGCTGTTTCTATTTCAGCCTCCGAATGATTCTGGATCATTATCTGTATTAGTTGAATCTGGGTAGCGTTTTCTCCTCCACGCTTGAGGACGTCACCGCTTTGCGCTCGTCATTCTTTAGCTCCGCCCACACGATACGCCTCCAGCCGCTCGGTTTTTTCCGGAAAGACTCGGTACAGCCCATATTTCTTTCATAAATATAATAAAACTAAAGACTTTTCGGAGATATGAAGGATGCAATACTACTCTATAGGTACTCAAGATTGACATGAGATTGACTGAAACTGAGAACTGAGTGTCTCACCCCCCCCCCCCCCCAAGTATAATTTACCTTGATCTTAAAAATCTGATTCTCATATGAGAATGATTAGTGAAGGATCATGTGACTCTGAAGACTGGAGTAATGATGATAAATTCAGCTTTGATGACAGGAATAAATCACACTTTACTATAGATTCACACAGAACACACTTATTTCACATCTTGTGTGAAATACTGTATTTTTGATCAAATAAATCTCACCGACCGCAAACAAAATTCCTATAGTGGCAAAACAATAAATAATAATAATAATCTCTCTCACACATCTGTATTTCTGTACAGCTTTATTTAGCAAACACAAGTTTAAAATGCAATGCAACACTGATCCAGAGCCGATATTTTTATTTTTGCTGAGGTGTCCATAAACCCGTTGGCATATTTACCGAGCAGAAGTCTAAATAACACGTACGTACAACTGACATCAGTCTAATGACGACAGCTAAAATAAATCAACATGTTGTGTTTTGTTCTGATATGTTCTGATTCAGATATAAAGAGAAACACACAGTCAGGGTTGAAAAAGAGTCTTTAGGATCCCCTTAATCGGAATAAAAACACCCCATTGGTTGATTTCAGTGATAAGGCATTACGATTGGTCCCTGTAGAGCTTGAAGATTCACATTTGGTCTGTTATGATTGGGCCCTCCTACCAAAGATATGCATGTGCCAATATTTAAACGAGTCACATCACATGATTGGCTGATGCTGATAATCGGCCCGTCAGATTGGTCTAACTGGGAGAAGTGGGCGGGGTTAATTACAGCAGTATATACACAGTTACAACACAATGATCAAAATATACTCAAATTATTACAAAAACAAAAATTATTAATAAACCTATCATGTTTAGCAGCATGTGTATATAAAAACACAAACAAATAAAGTATTCTGCTTCCACGAGGTGAATCTCATGAAACCAATTTAAAGCATATCATCAAGATTTTTGTATTACAGTAATGAAAATCGAATAAAAATTAAATAAAAAAGCTTTAAAATGTGTTAAAGTGTCGTCTAAAATATATCCAAAATATAAATACTTTTATTTTGGGGGTTGTAAAATGTTCCCTGGACATGTTTTCATGAGATTCACCCACACTTTCAGATAAAAAGGTACAAAAGCGGTCACTAAAGGTGGTACTTTTTCAAAAGGTACACTTTTGTATCTAAATGGTGCATTTTGGTACCTTAAAGGTACATATTTGTACATAAAGTGTACATATTAGTACCTAAAATGAACAAAAGTGTCCCTTTTGAAAAGGCGCCACCCTTGGTGACAGCTTTTGTACCTTTTTTTCTGAGCGTGCAAAGAGATTTTGTTATAAAAAGAAACAAACATCCATCATCACAGGGAGTGTTTCTGGGTATTTTTGGAGTCCTAGTGTGCAGTTTGAGAGAGTAAAAGTTCAGCCAGTGTGTGTGTGTGTGTGTGTGTAAAATAGTGTGTTTACAGTATAACGTTACAGTGTACTTACAAGTAAAGCGTATAAACACATTTAGTCTAATTGCACTTCTGAGTGGAGTTATGGGTTTCCTGTTTTCCACATGAGCCATGCACAAACCGTCCTCCCCCCACATCCTTCCATAAATCTCTCTCTCTCTCTCTCTCTCTCTCTCTCTCTCTCTCTCTAATGCGGAGGAACAGATATGTGAACACGACTTCAACTGGCAGCAGTGAAACAGGATCATGTCCATTTTTAACATCATATTCAGAGTCTGAAGCGTTTAACATCTCCAGCGCTGTGCAAAGCTTCCGGAACTCATTAAAAACAGAACAAAGCAGTCAGCATCCAATCAGATCAAGGGGTGTGGCTTTATATGAATTTGTCATCGATGCAAGAGTGGGGTTGTTTGGCATCCTCTGTAGTCATTGCCCAATCAGATTTGAGGGCGTGGCTTCAGAATTATTTGTACCCAATGTGAAAGTGATGTCACTTGCAGTCAGCAGCCAATCAGATTAAGGGGTGTGGCTTCAGAAGAATGTCACAAAAGCAAAAGTGAGGTCGTCTGCAGTCAGCAGCCAATCAGATCAGTGGGCGTGGCTTCAGAAGAATTTATCATCTATGCAAGGGTAAGGTGGAGTCACGTTGTCTGCAGTCAGCACCCAATCAGATTAGTGGGCGTGGCTTTAGAAGAATGCCACCAGTACAAAAGAGAGGTCATCTGCAGTCAGCCCCCAATCAGATCAGTAGGTGTGGCTTTAGAAGAATTTATCATCAATGTGAAAGTGAGGCTGCATGACAGTCAGAAACCAATCAGATCAGGGGGCGTGGCTACAGAAAAAAAATCATCATCAATATGAAAGTGAGGCTGCATGACAGTCAGAAGCCAATCAGATCTCAGGGGGCGTGGCTTCAGTAGAATCTCACTAATATGAAAGTAAGGTCATCTGCAGTTAGCATTCCAATCAAATCAGGAGGCGTGGCTTCAGAAGAATTTATCATCAATGTGAAAGTGAGGCTGCATGACAGTCAGAAGCCAATCAGATCAGGGGGCGTGGCTTTAGAAGAATTTATCATCAATGTGAAAGTGAGGCTGCATGACAGTCAGAAGCCAATCAGATCAGGGGGCGTGGCTTTAGAAGAATTTATCATCAATGTGAAAGTGAGGCTGCATGACAGTCAGAAACCAATCAGATCAGGGGGCGTGGCTACAGAAGAAATCATCAATATGAAAGTGAGGCTGCATGACAGTCAGAAGCCAATCAGATCTCAGGGGGCGTGGCTTCAGTAGAATCTCACTAATATGAAAGTAAGGTCATCTGCAGTTAGCATTCCAATCAAATCAGGAGGCGTGGCTTCAGAAGAATTTATCATCAATGTGAAAGTGAGGCTGCATGACAGTCAGAAGCCAATCAGATCAGGGGGCGTGGCTTTAGAAGAATTTATCATCTATGCGAAAGTGAGGTCGAGTGACGTCGTCCGGGTTGATGAAGACGGAGATGGACTTCCCAGGATTCTCAGTGACCAATTGTTGAAGTTTCTTCGCAAGTCGGTCGTCCGGTTGCTGATCGGCACCCGGGTCTGCGAGCGGCGACGGCAGGTTTGAGCTTCCACCGCGCCACTGAAGCTCAAGCGTGAGCCGCGAGGCAGCTTTTGCATGCTCGATTGCGCTCCGCAAGTGCTCCACTGGGTCGGAGCGTACGGATGTCAGCTTGCGCGCGTGCAGCATGGCCGTGTCGTCGCTGAGGTGCTCTAGCATGTTGCATTGCGGGATGAAGTAATTAGGGCAGGTCTTATTCACCAAGCAATGCTGCAAGTCGTCGATCAAACCCAGAAGGAAGTGCGCGGCATAGTCTTCCTGCGCCAAGTACGTGTGCGGCAGGCGATCGCAGGCCCAAAGCATAAGCGAACGCAGGTGATACGGGCTGATGGCTTTGGGTCGGGACAGCAGCTTAATAATCAGAGCTTTGCAAGCCTGGTACGCCTGCATCAGACTCGCAGAGATGCACTTCTTCAGCTGCACCTCGCTGCGCGCAAATGACAAACGCCATTCGTTTTCCTTCTGGCCTGTAGAGGAGCACGCAGGCAGCAAATAAAACCCACTAATCACTTCCTCCTCTGTGATTTTCCCATCCCAAAAATGGTTTTCCATCAGCCAACTTTGGGCGACCGCGGGCCAACCCTTGAACGACACCACTGGAACAACGTCATACAACATCCGGCTGCCTCCGACGCCCAAAATGATGGAGATAACCGTAGAGTTACGTTCAACTTTCTCGACCCGTGGAACGCCACGCTGCGGCTTCTTCTGAATCTCCGCCAAAACCATACTAATGGACTCGTAGAACCAATCGGCCACCAGTGTGGGTGAGAAAAAGAAGTTGGTTGCGCCATTAACGTGGTCGACTACGGTGCAACAGTCCTTCCACTTGTTGATGGTTCCCTCGTCAAACAGTCGCAGGCTGAGCCAGGAGTGGCAGAGTGCCGAGTGACGCATGTCCAACGTGACCGGCTGGTTTCGGTCGTGGAGTTTGAGCGCGGGAACCAGCAGCGTGAAGTCCATGTCGTAATCCGCTCCCCTCGCGTACACCGTCAATTCGTCCAGATCCATGTCAACCACGCCCTCCCTCACCCCGCCGGACAACAGCAGGTACTCATTGGCAACCGGAAGCTTCTGGTCCAACTTCTGCACCATGCCTGAAAACAGGAAATTACATCATTAGAGAGGGACAAATAAGGGATGGGTCCAAAAACTTAAGCACGGTTCACACTGCAGGCAAAAGTGGCCCCAATCTGATTTTTTTAGGGTCAAGTGACCAGGTCAGACTTCTTCAGAGGTAGTGTGAACACTCAAATCTAGCCCAGATCTGATTTTTTCAAATCGGATTTAGACCACATACATATATGGTCCTGAATCAGACCCAGATCTGATTTTTTCAATGCGGCCGCAGAGTGAAGAACCAAGGCGGATTTGATGCGACTTTTACGCCAATCTATGCCGACATTTGTCACAACTATGTGCCGGCGATTAAGCCCTAGACACAACAGACACAGACAGTAACATTAAAAGCGAGTCAATGGAGGGTGAGTGATGTGTTAGACCTAATTAGTATATGGGGAGGTACTTTAATTCAAGCTAAACTAGAAGGATCCTACCGTAACCCCTCCGTAAAAAAAAATAAAAAGCACACAAAATGAAAGAACAGGGACACAAAAGAATAGAGACAAAAGGCCAAAATAACCAATTTTGCTCTCTTTATTTTCGTTCTTCTCCTCTTCAGCACCTGCTCATTACTGTTATGGCTTCCATTACGCAAACATTTTTAAATAAAAGCAAAAATGCTTACTTCCTCCATGACCTCCTGAGCTTTGGTGCAACATCGTGCTGTGTCATTGATAGTTCTTTTTTGCACATGCGGGTTAGTTTGAAACCTCAAACAGTTCACACTGGAATCAGATATAGGCCACATTTTAAAAGGTAATGTTTTACAGCCAAACAAAAAATCAGATCTGAGCAAAAAATCAGAATTGAGCATTAAGACTTGCAGTGTGAACGGGGCCTTAGGTAGCTGACTCATTGGGTGCGTTTACATGCACGTTCTTAAGCCGATTATGCCTAATAAGCCGACAGTGAACATGGTCATGTAAACACGGTAACCCGTTTTCTTTTATCGGAGTAAGGTCATAAACGGCGTAAGCATAAACCGGTCGGGACAGGTCGTTTTTTGCCTTTTACCTCGACTTCACGCTGCATGTAAACGCATTAACCTGCTTTCTGTCGGCTTATTGAAGTGCGCATGTGTGATAGGTGACAAAAACACAAACAGATTTAAATGCACCCAGACAGAGCGAGCTAGCTTTTTACATGAAATAAGGACATCTATCACAAACACAGACTCTTTTAAGACCCAGAGAATTGTAAAGATGTGTTCTCATCTCACGCAGCAGAAGTAGAAGAGGTTCAGTCAAAACGCTGCGTCTGGAACTGCGTGAGGGAGAATATGAGCCGTAAATCTCCCGCTGACGTGCTTTATTAACATCACAACTGACGTAACATTAGGAAAACTCAGAGTCAGATACGGACATTATTATTTTTGACGTCACTACAAGGAAATAACTGGTTTATTAATAAAGTCATGTAAACGCGGTTCACTTGCATTGTGAGTTTACTGGTTTGCATGTAAACGGGAAAACTGATTATTTCAATAAGCTGAAATTTGTGAGTTATTAGCTTACTGGTGTGCATGTAAACGCACACACTGAATCGTTGCCTTATCAGACAATGGCTTGCAAGGCAGTGTTTTGTGCACGAAAGCACCTCACGAAACTGATTTCGGACAGACTTCAAAGGCAGTGTAACAGTTTAATGATCTACAGCAAAATAGAGCGAGCTTTGGTGAGAACTAAACACATATTTAATTACTACATTAGTAATTTCTCGCTAGAAATGACATCAGAAGTGGAAAATATTGGTAAAAAAACATACATTTACACACAAACTGACTAGCAAACGCAATTTTTGGACGCCATCTTTTCCCCCCAGCTCAACTGTCACAGAATGAACAGCCAAGGATACATGTATGCTCCCTTCAAAAATCGATCAGATGAAGGTCTTTCAGGAGACAGGAAGTAAAGCTAACATTAGATTCGGACATGCCTTAATACCTTCCTGCCTTGAAATGTATCCTCCGAAGGCGGCATTTTCCAGGTTTCGGACACAGCCATTGTCTTTGGCCCTGTCTCAATTTAATGGCACCCTAAACACTTGCAGACTTCCAATGAATCTGCACTTTCTTGACGTAACGCTGGGTAGAAGTCTGCTGTGGACCTCGCTTCCGATTGCAAAGTGGTCGCGAGCACCCTTCTGAAACCAATATGGGACAACCTACTGTCTAATGGAATTAAAGGGATAGATCACCCAAAAATGAAAATGTGATGTTTATCTGCTGACCCCCAGGGCATCCAACATGTAGGTGTGTTTGTTTCTTCGGTAGAACACTCACTAATCCTCACTAGTGCGATTTCCGCAGAAGACTTTTTCCTGACAGTCAAAGTGGCTTTACGTCATGAAAGAGCATACTTGTAGGAAGTTTGCGAGTGTTTACGGTGCTATTTAGGACAGGGCCTGTCCGGTGAAAGTCAGCTGCAAAGCTCACTTGCCCGGCAAAAGTGCGCAGAAAGGGAGAATATTGACCGAAAAGCACCCTTCTGAAACCTAAAATGACAATTGGGATGCCGTCCAGTCTTAACAGACCGCAAGTGCACATGAAGTGTGCCATTTGGGACAGGGCAGTTTTGTCATTCGTTTTTCTGATTGTCAAATTGTACAGGCAAACATGAGTGTTTATTAATAATTACGTAGATAAGTTCGTATTTGTACGCACAAGAGAACTTCTAACAAAAAATCTCTGCCTCATTCACAAGATGTTCGTTCGCACATTCATTTGTTCTTAACCTCGTTCTGATGTTAGTGAATTTGGAGTAGCCAATTCTAAATGAGTGGCCGCGTGCATGAGGTTAGTCATTTGCATAAAACACACCTAAACCATCTCCAAATAAGGGTTCTCCACACACGCTTTCCTTACAGCCTTTCGACAAACTTGACGTGCTTTTGCCGGATCCTCGAGTAATACTAAGTGTGCCACTCTCACAATAAACACCTGTTATACAGATACAGTTTTGGTGAGTCGTTTGAGTTTGTACACACCTTTCACACACACACATCTGTGTGTACGCATGCTTAGTGAATGAGAACCAATGTTAGAAATAGTTTCTAAAATAGTTGGAAATTTGATGGAAACCTTTCCTTCTCCCGCTTCATTGTGATGTCATATGGAAATGTTTAAATTATGATTGCATTATAGCTGATATTACCTGGGTGCTTTCTTAGTTTCTTAGTTTTGTAGGTGAATTAAATTTGTGTTCAATCTGTGGTTTTATGCACTACTAATATAAACAACAAAATACGTATATTTAATTAAATCAATCAAATTTAAATGAATGCAACGATTACAAATGTGTTGAAAGCTAGTTTCTGTGCTGTAAAAGGTTGTTATATTGCAATTACATTAATTCTGACGAGACGTGAGTGCCGCATTAGAGGGAATGAAGGGCGTTACCTAATGGAACAAACTTCAAAATTAAGCAAGCATAATAAAAAAGGTTCTTCGAGCAATAGAGTAAACACAATAGTGTCCATAAAAACTACTCCTACACAAACACAATGACCATTCCCGACTAGCTGCTAGAAACAGACTCCTAAAGAAAATAATCCCCGGTGTCAGGTGACGTCACACCTGAGCTCAACCTCATGTGCCAGCGAGTGACTCGCGGGTATTAAAATCTGCCGGCAGCAGCAGAAGCAACTCTAGAGAATCTCAGAAAAACAAAAACAAGTTAGTGACTCTGCATGAGTGTGGTTTTTTTTGGTCCCTGCACATCTGTCACACTCCTCCAGTGAGGCCACAGTCAGCGAGATCAACATTCAATACACATTCAACATCTCTCTAATTTGATCACGACTACCAAAACAAGTGCAGTAAACTCAGCTCAAAACGCAAATGTGATTTGAAGGGGTCATGACATGTGTGCTGTTCTCCTTGCATGTACAGATGCCATTTAACAGCCAGCCAAACTCCATCCATAAAGTACAGACGAGTCAGGATTCATCTTAGTCTTTGTCGTTTAATAAGATGCCAAGTACATTATGAATAAGGAGTAAAACTGTAAATAAACAGCAAATAAACAATATTAGAACAATTATCCAATGACTAAAGAAGATTCATGTAGTTCTGAAACTCTTATCTGTAAATGTCCCAAATAAATTCAATGTAATCAAGTTACATACATGGGATCATCAGATGACCAAGAAAACAGTAACAAATACAGATATTCACGCATATAGAGTAGTTATTTTACCAAAGTAGACTGAAATCAACACACTGAGTGCTATATCAGACAAAGGCTAAGCTAATAGCTAAAGGCTATCACAAAAAACGCATTAACTCAAAGCCTTAAACAAACGTATCGCAAATATGTATTATCAAGCATTATATAATGAAGAATTAACTTACAGATGATGCTTTTACAAACATGACATCCAAAGATTGAGGTGATGCTGACTGGTGAAATGTGGTCACTTATTTTTCTAGAGAATTGCCCCTAGGTGGCGCTAAAACTATAACAACTATACAAAATAAAAGCGACAAGTAAACTTGGAGCAGAAAAACATAGATGTTCCTAAAGGTTCACAATTTTAATAAAGTTTATAGGCATATGTGGAAAAAATATTTTCAACCCTTTGTCTGAAATTATCTGTTTTTAAGGCGAGGCTCCCTTAAAGGGATAGTTCACTTTAAAATGAAAATTCTGTCATCCTTTACTCTCCCTCAAGTTGTTTCAAACCTGTCTTTCTTCAGTTAACTGGAGCCATTGACTTCAACAGTAGGAAAAAAAAATACTATGGAAGTCAATCGCTCCAGTTAACTGCTTGGTTACTGACATTCTTCAAAATATCTGTCCTTGTGTTCAGCTGAAGAAAGAAACTCATACAGGTTTGAAACAACTTGAGGGGGAATGAAGGATGACAGAATTTTCATTTTAAAGTGAACTATCCCTTTAAAGTCCCTGTAAAGGCAATTCTATGAAAACATTCTAAACACATGTTAGAAATGTATTGCTAAAACATATTGCAAAGACTGTAAACTGTGTAGTACTAAATTGTGGAGTTAGACCGTTAAACAGTTTTTCACCATTGCTGTGCTCCGGATTTTCTAGGCGGAGCTAAAATGGTGGCTCGATGACACACTGAAGCCTCTTATCCTGGCCCCGCCCCTACTGTCGATGACGCACTGGGGCTCATAACTAGAGCACATTCGCATCAGTTTGCTGCTCAATCGCGAGTACTATGAGTTACTATAGCCTACAGTTTGCTAGCTAGCTATGCCTTCATCGCGGAAATTCGTTACCTGGATGTCGTCACTTATAAAACAGTTCGGTGTCCTTATTTAAATTTCCGAAAAACGATCATATCAAGATGAGGTGGATTCATTTTATGAAGAGCCACTTTGATGGAGAGCTGAGGATCACCACCAACAACCGCCTCTGTAGTGATCATTTTACACAGGATAGTTTTATAAACTTTCGTCGGAGACAACTGGGATTCACTGATAATCCGCTGTTACTGGTGAATGGGGCTGAACCGACTATCTCCCGCTTTCATCATCCCGTCCCGCCGACAGCCGGTGCAGACATCATCCGCAATAACATTATGAACCCACCAATGAGTGTAAGTTTCCTTGTGTGCTTGTGTTATAATTACAGCAGACACGTTATACAAGTCCACAGTAACTAAATCCTGCAACCCTCTAACGTGATTTATTTTTGTTTATATAAGTTACATCAGTATGATTCCTTAGACAAGTGATTTCAACTATTATATCTGTAATATCCGTATTATATCTTTTAGTTTGATATGTGACTATAAAGTGGCAAAATACACTTTATTCTATGTTATTTATTTCTAGCCTAACTTTATTTGGCTACGTTTATGCTAGTTACATAACTAGCTAAATTGCAAAAAACGGAGAGGAAAAAAAGCACGCTTGTCAGTAAGCGACCACTGTTTGATTGGCTAACATCATGGCATAGGGAACTCACTAGCCCACTAACTAGTGTAAAACATTATCCATAGAAAACCATCATTTACAGACAAAGCATTATGAAATCATTCACTTATGATTTGTGATGCAGCTGCTGTCAGATCCAATACAGTCGCTGCTTCATCTGTCAACTAAAGTTTCTTTGAGAGCCCTTCATTAAACTGTGAATCGCTGACAAAATAAAATGCTCCGAACAAACATATAATCCTCTGACACGATCCGTGACACCATTAAAATAAATCATTCACTTGTTTCCGCCGCTGGGATCTTCTGAAGTCTGTAAGGAAGACGCAAATGTGCCTTTTAAACTAGACGCATTAAAGCGAATGTTCTTTCACTCTTCCATTTGTCCTGTTGTCGGCAATGTCAGAAACTGAACGCACATACTGTATCAGTGTAGACAGCATCAGGCATTATAATGGCGTCTGTTTGCTTTTGACGCGAGCAATCTGGTGTAGGCAAATGTCAGACGTTATGCGACTGAACACCAGTGGGCGGGGCCTATGATGCGATGATGTATAATTATTCGTCTGTGTCTTGCTCTGGAGGCGGGCATATGCAAATTTATTTACCCATGTGATGTCACAGATCCCAGAATATTTAAACGATCCGTTTTTGGAGGTTGGTTACATAAATGATAAATGCTTCGTTTCAGGGCCATAACCACTAAAGACATTGATGGGGACAATTCCCCATGAATAATTAGAATGAGTGAAATGGCCAATCAAATCAAAGAAGGCGGAGCTTACTAAAAGTGCAAATTACAACACAACACTTTAGTTATTGCAGTGAAAGAGTGCATCATAGATACAAGTAGCTAGACATTTAAAGGGTTACTTCAGCGATTAGCATATGGCCTTGTATCAGTAGAAACCCTGGAGTATATTCAAATAAATGTGCTTTCCCCCCTCATATCCCCCTGAGACAAGAGATTTATGCATTTTATTTCTGGTTTGGCCAAAGGCTAAAGACTACAGCCAGCAGAGGGAGCCATTTCCGCATGTTTTGAACCCGCTCATGAGGGATGGAGATCACACTCACAGCTCAGCTCAGCTACAGGCACTCATTTAAACGGAGCTATGGAGAGCAGTGTAAGTCTTTTAACTTCTCAAATTAATTTCTATGAAAGTTAAGCTTGCAAAGGCATGAACTGAAACGCGCCAGACTGAACTCGCGTTGTGAATGTATGCCGTGAGTGTAGTGGCGATTACCTCAGCTCTCATCGCGAGAGCTCATCAGCTCATTTATCTCACTCCTGCAGTCAGAGCTCAGTGCTGTGAGACTCGCGCGGCGACTCACTCATTATATTGAACACACACGTTCAGTTTTTAATTGTAGCGTCTTCTCTAACTCAGTCACAGTAATCCAGTAGCGGTGGCTTTGGGAATGGCCTCACAGGGCAGCGAAGCATTCTGGGAATTGTAGTCTTTCATCCCCATGAGACAAAAATACATTTTCTGTCTTTTCTCAGTCTAGAAAGCACCAAATTCACAAATAATTTCACATTTATACTACATTGATGACCCAGTTTAAATACAGATTCATCTTCCCAGCGCTGAAGTACCCCTTTAATGTATGACAACTATTTTACGATAAAAATGTTCAGCCACCAACATTAATATCAAGTGATGCAAACTACTTTATGAAATTTCACCATTTTGAATTGAAAATATGACTATGTAAATTGTAACTGAATTTGACGCGACGTTTTGCGTTTGTACATATTAGGCAGATGAAAATAAGAGTGTGCACGCATAAAAAAAGTGCAAATAGTTAACTTCATAACAACAATAAAAGTTTTTTTGTAACTTTTACCGTTCTTATTTATTTTCTTTATTTCCTTAAATCCCTTTTATTCTTTTAAATAAACCAATAAGTCCAATACCCCCCCCCCACACACACACACACACACATAAAAAAACGTTGGTTTCTGCCTTGCTTTGCTTATAATGAGGACGCTTTAAGCTCTGAAACTTGCAGGATGTTTTAATGGCACAAAGACCTCTATATGTCAAAAGATGAAGGCAAATTTGACTTCTCATGTCATGAACACTTTAAAAAAAAAAAAGTGCACACTGTCAGTTTTGATTTCATTCTTTCCACAGATCTTTCTCCAGCGGTTTATGTATGCGAGCGCACGGCTGAGTAAACATGCATGAGACGGAGAGTCAGCGCACAGCCAGCAGAAGTTCAGCTCCGCCTCACTGCATGGCTCCGGGGCTCCTGGACGGCTCGCCGCTCTTCTGCATCCCTTCTGTTCTCCGTCTCGGAGAATTTAACTCTGAAATAAGTGCAGCTTTTATGTCCCGTTACTACTTTGGCACTACTTATCCCTGCTGCTCTGGTTTGAATATTGCATATTAATTTAAATTCATAACCATTTACATTCTGAATAAAGTCGTAGTGTGTGTTATTTTTGGACCCAAATGTATTTCCGATGCTTCAAGAGACTCTAATTAACCCACTGATGTCTCATATGGACTACTGTGATGATGTTTTTATTCCCTTTCTGGACATGGACAGTATAGTGTGCATACACTTGCATACGCTCTCGGACTAAATATAAAATATCTTAAACTGTGTGTGAAGATGAACGGAGGTCTGAAAGGTCTTATCTGGAGTTTGTTCAGATAGCTTCATGCAACAGGCCTCTGGTGAACAATCGTTAGTTTCTGTCCATTAATGATCCAAACTAGGGGTGGGCGATATCTCGATATTTAAAATATATCGAGATATTTTTTAAACTCGATATGGATTTTGACATATTGTATATATTGATATATTGTTTTTATTTAATTCTGATTCCGCCTCTTTGTTTGTTTTGCCTTCTCTGTGCTGTGCTCGCGCGCCTCCCGTCTCCTTGCTTTTGTTACCCCTCCCCTCGTGTGTTGTCTCATTAAACGTGGCGGCGCGGACTATAACGACAGAAGTGTTCACGGACGACTGGATCTGCAGCTGAGAGTGTTTATGGGCGTGCATTTCCTCTCTCGCTCTAGTCACGCGCGCGCACCCTACCGGGAGAAGAGCCCGTACGGCCCATACAAGGACCTTCCGCTCGATCGACGTCAAGCCGACCCATACTCGAAAAAAACTCTCCGAAACTTGTGAGAAACCGGAAGGAGTATTTTTAACACAGAAATACTCCATCAAATGTCCAACATTAGTTTTTGAAACAAGTCTTTAACAGTGTGAAGAGCTCAGTATGCATCAAACAGCATTTCACCCCCTCCCCCCCCCCTTTAAGTGTAAAAAAGTGAGTCTTTTGAAAGCATGAAATGAATGAAAAGAAGGCTATATGTATTATTTATTTTATTTTACAGTTAAATTTTTTTTTTTTATGTAATCAGGGAGTTTTTTTGTCAAAAGCACTTTGTGCTGCCAGTGCCACCTCTTTGCACTTCAATAAAAAAAAAAAAAGACTTTGGCATATTTGTTTTTGCTGTAATTTTTGGGGGGTTATTTTTCCTGTAAAGATATTGAGATATTGTATATCGAGATATATTTTTTGCTCCATATCGCCCAGCCCTAATCCAAACAGTGTCTAATAAAACACATCAGATATTAAAGCGGCACTAGTGCTGCCATGATTTCTCTCGGAAATCGAAAGTAACGCGGGTATGATGTCAATGATAGGCGACACACAGTCCGTGTCCTGGCTAAAATCACTGATTTCTCTCGATTTAAACATCTTTGGAAACTTCTGGGATAAAGTACAGAAGTCAACAACATATATTACACTGTTTTCATGGCTTTTGGATATTTTAATCCAAAAATCTTACATATTGTGCCTTTGGATAAAAGTGTCTGCTAAATGCAAAAATATTAAAACGTTTAATTTATTCAATTTTAGCAGGTTTGCATATTTTTAGGTAATTTTTTTTATTGATTCATTTATATTATATTTGGCAGACATTGCATTTGATTGGAATTGTATGCATTTATTATTTTTAATAAGAAACAGTTTACCCCCCAAAAAATGAAAATGTTATTTTTACTGTTGTTATCCACCGCTGAACTTTCACTTTCAATGCATGGAGTAAGAGGAGCTTGGAGATGGTGCTAAACATCTCCCTTTGCTCTTAATTCATCAATCAACTTTATTTATAAAGCGCTTTTACAATGAGGATTGTTTCGAAGCAGCTTCACAGTGTCAAACAGGACAATATTGCAACAGAATGTGACTTGGCTGTCTCTCCACAGAAGGTGAGGTACTGTCATTTTTGGCTGGCCTGTTCCTTTAACAGCAGGCAGATGACCCGATTTTGACAGGTCATATAAATAAAGAATATGCATAATAACATGCAAACATGTTGAGGCTGCAAACACACACACACACACACACACACACACACATCCACTGCCCAACACACACTAAAGCGCGTTACACAAAGATAAACAGATGCAAACCCGCGGGTTCCCGTTCAGATGCATATGTGTATATCCGTGATTCGGCAACGGATCTCTTTCTCACCGAGCATGGAGAAGATGAAGTCCTTGGCCGTGTGGATCTCGAGCGCGCGCTGGTCGTCATACTCCCGTTGCTCGTGCTTGCTGAACTCGGCGATCAGCCGGTTGAGCTCCTCTATTCTGGTACCGGACCTGAAGTCCAGCTCGGGCGGCTGCGGGACGGGTTTGGCGGGGTTCGGGGTGGCGGTGGGGCTGTTTGCGGCTGAACCAGCCCGGCTGGAGAGCGCAGGCGCCGCCATGTTCGCGAGGAGAACGGCGGAATCAAACACCGGAGCGCACGCGCTGTGTACGGCGCGGGAGGGCGTGAGTGATGCGCACCGGACGCACGGGCGGAGGAGCGCAGATGCACGCCAACAAGGATTTATTTTCTTTTTTATTTATTTATTTTATTAGACAAAGTGCTAAAACATTGCCTCAGCAAAGGGTTTTACATAAAAGTGAATAAAAATATAATAAAAGTAAACGCGCAAAAACGAAATACAAATAAAATGCAATTTCTGCCAAACATAATACAAAAATTAAATAGCCTATACAGGTAAATAATTAATTTAAACAAATAAACAATGGCTGCCAAAAATGAATAAAATAAATAAAGATGCAAACCTGTAAATAAGTAAATTAGAAAATCGCTAATTAATAAACATAAAATAAAAACAAATGCCTAAATAGCCCCGCCAAAGGTAGCCTACATGAAAATACATAATTAAATTAATAAATAAACAAATGAGTAAATTAAACAAATGTGCAAGTACACAAATAAATGTATTAATAAATAAACAAAAATAAAACAGTGATATAAATAAGACAAATGTGCAAACTCTGTCGAAATAATAAATTCATAAAAATAAACAAATGTGCAAGCATGTAAATCAATAAATTAATAAACAAACTAGAAATTAATAAACATAAAATAAAAACAAATCCCCAAATAAACGATTAAATAAACAAATGAGTAAAAGAGATAATGTATTGAGTAAAATAATTGTATTCATAAATAAACAAAAAAGAATAGAATCGTAAATTAATACAAATATAAATAAGACAAATGTGCAAACCCTGTCGAAATAATACATTCATAAAAATAGACAAAGGTGCAAGCATGCAACAATATTTATATTTATAAATAGATAAACTAAACAAATACGCATACCTGCAAATAAATAAATAAATACAATTAAATAATAATAATAATAATAGATCTATAAATAAAACAAATATGCAAACCCTGCCAAAAAAATAAGTGAATAACAACAAAGGTGCAAGCTTGAAATAATAATTAAATCAATAAATGAACAAACTCTGCCGTAAATTAATGAAATAATCACATTGCAAGCCTATTAATATAGGCTTATAATTAATAAACAAAACAATTGTAAATTAATAAACATAAAATAAAAAATATGGTCAAATAGCCCTGCCAAAATAATATATTAATAATAAAAGACAAAGGTGAATGCAAATACATAATTAAACAAGTGAGTAATTATTACAAAGGAGTAAAATAAACAAATGTGCAAGTACGCAAATAAATGTATTAAATAAACAAATTGTAATAGATAGAAATATGAATTTAAAAATTGTGCAAACCATGCCAAAATAATAAATGAATAAAACAAGGTTGCAAGCATGGAAAAACATTAATGAGTAGAATAAGAAACCATTCTGCATACCGTCAAATGACAAATAAAAATAGTCAATTAAAAAAAATGGCAAACCCTTGCCAAAGTAATAAATTAATGCATTTAAACAAGTATTTCAATTAATAAATAAACAAACACGGCCACAAATGAGTTAAATACACAAACATGCAAGCATGCAAATAAGTTAATCATTTGTTTAACTCGGACAAAAATAATAAAATAATATAAATACAATAAAAAATAAATGTGCAAACTATGCCCAAATAACAAATGAATTTTGTTCAATTTTTGAATTTTGAAATGGACATTTTTTTTACAACCAATGGCGAAAGGTGTCCCAGTTGATCTGAATTAACCTTTGTAAGCATGAAAATAAATGAAAAAGAACTATTTTTGCAAAATCTGATTGTAAATTGATTTATTTTATTTTATTTTATTTTATTTTATTTTATTTTATTTTATTTTATTTTATTTTATTTTATTTTATTTTATTTTATTTTATTTTATTTTATTTTATTTTATTTTATTTTATTTTATTTTATTTTATTTTATTTTGAAATAGCTTAACATGTTCTATCTACGCAGTGTGTTTGTCAGTGCGCGTCCTCCTCCAGTAGAGGCCGCTGTGGGCGTGGTCTGAGCGGAAGTAGATACGGAGGGAGCAGTGGGGGCGCAGAAGTGAAGATGGCGGTGAGGGGCTCAGTGTTTAGATGGGTTACAGGGGACATCAGCAACGCACACTACCTGACGAACAGGTAACAAACACTCCTCTGACTGTGTGTTAATTTACTGAGCTCTTTAGTTTGATCCTCTGGCATGAGCTTTAGTTTTTTTTTTATTATATCAGATCATGCAGTATTAAAATAATTTAACTGAATTAAACCAATATTAACCACTGCATGACGATGACATGGTTCTGTCCTCGCATTTGTAGATGTAAACAATGCGTCTTGGTTTATTTAATGACAACATGAAATAAAAATGGACCTTATCCATAACATGCTTCACTCAGAAACTAAGGCTGTGCACACACAAAAAAACATAATCAAAAATATACCTACGTTACATACGTTTTTTAATAGATTTTTTACCTCTGATTGTTCTTTTTCACATGTAAATGTCACTTAACTCAAATGAATAATTCTCAAGCCTATTTTTATCAAACAGGTCCTTTTCCCACATTTCACCCATTGGCAAATCACATTAATAGATGCATTTTAATGCTACATTTTATCATGGTTGTGCTCCAAATAGATTCACCCTCCAGACGCAGCAGAGGTGTGGCTTCCGCAAGGTAACAAAGAAGGCGGAGCTAAAGAAGGGCGTGGCAGAAGAGGCAGAGCCGAATGAAATCCTACACCAGAAGGGCGTGGCTCCGGTGCCGGACCCGCCCACCCCACATGTGCCCACCAGGTCATTTGGCAGACTGGTCAAACCATTTGTCTTCACCATAGGGGTAGGTATATTTTCTGGCATGTGATGGACTTCATTCCTGAAACACATCCTGCATAAATCATTCCAAAAATCCATTCTTATTTAATCTGGATTCTGATCTGGTTAATGCAGTTATTTAATCTGGATTCTGATCTGGTTTATGCTGTTATTTAATCTGGATTCTTATATGGTTTATTCAGTTATTTGATCTGGATCATAATATGGTTTATTCATTCAGTTATTTAATCTGGATTCTGATCTGGTTTATTCAGTTATTTAATCTGGATTCTGATCGGGTTTATGCCGTTATTTAATCTGGATCCTAAACAGGTTTATGCCGTTATTTAATCCGAATTCTAATCTGGTTCAAGCAGTTATTTAATCTGCTTTACATAATTATTTAATCTGGATTCTGATATGGTTTATTCAGTCATTCAATCTGGATTCTGATCTGGTTTATTCGGTTATTTAATCTGGATCATAATATGGTTTATTCATTCAGTTATTTAATCTGGATTCTGATCTGGTTTATTCAGTTATTTAATCTGGATTCTGATCGGGTTTATGCCGTTATTTAATCTGGATTCTAAACAGGTTTATGACGTTATTTAATCCGAATTCTAATCTGGTTCAAGCAGTTATTTAATCTGCTTTACATAATTATTTAATCTGGATTCTGATATGGTTTATTCAGTCATTCAATCTGGATTCTGATCTGGTTTATTCGGTTATTTAATCTGGATCATAATATGGTTTATTCATTCAGTTATTTAATCTGGATTCTGATCTGGTTTATTCAGTTATTTAATCTGGATTCTGAAATGGTTTATTCAGTTATTTAATGTGGATTCTGATCTGGTTTATTCAGTTATTTTATCAGGATCATATTATGTTTTATTCATTCAGTTATTTAATCTGGATGCTGATCGGGTTTATGTGGTTATTTTATATGGATTCTTATATGGGTTATTTAATCTGGATTCTGATCTGGTTTATGCAGTTATTTAATCTGGATTCTGATCTGGTTTATGCATTTATTTAATCTGGATTCTGATCGGGTTCATGCAGTTGTTTAATCTGGATTCTGATCTGGTTTATACAGTTGTTTAATCTGGATTCTGATCTGGTTTATACAGTTATTTAATCTGGATTCTGATCTGGTTTATGCATTTATTTAATCTGGATTCTGATCGGGTTCATGCAGTTGTTTAATCTGGTTCATGCAGTTATTTGATCTGGATTCTAATCTGGTTTATGCAGTTATTTAATCTGCTTTACATAATTATTTAATCTGGATTCTGATATTTATAATTCAGTTATTCAATATGGATTCTGATCTGGTTTATTCGGTTATTTAATCTGGATTCTCATATGGTTTATTCATTCAGTTATTTAATCTGGATTCTGATCTGGTTAATGTAGTTATTTAATCTGGATTCTGATCTGGTTTACACAATTATTTAATCTGTAAACACCAATTAATTCTGCTTTTATTTCATGAATAAGAACCCGTATGTGTGTGAATTAAAATAATTTGCTTCGTTGTATTATTTATTTATTTTTTGCTCTGTGTAAGAGAATATCGTAATAACTCCAGCTCAGTTTACAGGTTGTTCGTTCGGTGGAGCAGCAATATGGCAGTACGAAAGTTTAAAATCTCGTGTACAGAGTTACTTCGATGATGTCAAAGCAGACTGGCTGGAGAAGATACGGCCTCAGAAACAAGGAGATTTACGCAAACAGGTGTGTGCGTGTGTGCGTGTGTAGGCATGTTTATTGGAAGTTTATGTTTTCTGCTGTGTTTAATGAACATGTGGTTTTCTGGTGGTCTGCAGATGAATCAGTGGTGGAACAGTTTAAGTGAAGGGCAGAAAACAGTCACAGGTCAGACACAATGAATGACACAAACCATTCACTTTACAACGGTTTAGATTGTGGAGACGATGTGTTTAATAAAGTGTAATTATGATTCATTTAAATAAACAGATGCTGTCCATCTATTTCTCTGTGCACTGTTACCGCTGATCTCTCTCTCTCTCTCTCTCTCTCTCTCTCTCTCTCTCTCCTCTCTCTCCTCTCTCTCTCTCTCTCTCTCTCTCTCTCTCTCTCTCTCCTCTCTCTCTCTCTCTCTCTCTCTCTCTCTCTCTCTCTCTCTCTCTCTCTCTCTCTCTCTCTCTCTCTCTCTCTCACAGGCATCATTGCCGCTAATGCGTTGGTGTTTTGTTGTTGGAGAGTTCCATCTCTGCAGCGCTCCATGCTCAAGTACTTCACTTCTAACCCTGCGTCCAGTAAGTGAAGTCATCTTCTATATTTTAGAAGAATCTCTTTCTGGGTCACTCCTGTTTGCACTGCATCAAAATTAGGGATTTTGTGTAGGATTGAAAAGTGGATTATGGTCTGATTTACACTTTACTGTACAATCTGGCAATGCCTCAGTTGTTTTGGTGATCTGGTTTATTTAGTTATTTAATCTGGATTCTGATCTGGTATATTCAGCTATTTAATCTGGATTCTGATATGGTATTTGCTGTTATTTAATCTGGATTCTGATATGGTATTTGCTGTTATTTAATCTAAATTCTGATCTGGTTCATGCAGTAATTTAGTAGGATTATGATTTGGTTTAAGCAGTTATTTAATCTGGATTCTAATCTGGTTTATGCAGTTTCTTAATCCGGATTCTGATCTGGTTTTTGCAGTTATTTAATCTGGATTCTGATATGGTTTATGCAGTTATTTAATATGGATTCTAATCTGGTTTCTGCAGTTTCTTAATCCGGATTCTGATCTGGTTTCTGCAGTTATTTAATCTGGATTCTGATTTGGTTTATGCAGTTATTTAGTCTGGATTGTAATCTGGTTTATGCAGTTTTTAAAAAAATCTGGATTCTGATATGGTTTATGCAGTTAATTCATTTGGATTCTGATATGGTTTATGCAGTTATTTAATCTGGATTCTCATCTGGTTTATGCAGTTATTTAATCTGGATTCTGATCCGGTTTATGCAGTTATTTAATCTGGTTTCTTAACTGATTTATGCAGTAATTTAATATGGATTCTGATCTAATATATGTAGTTATTTAATCTAGATTCTGGTCTGGTTTAGGAAGTATTTTAACATGGATTCTGATCTGGTTAATGCAGTTATCTAATCTGGATTGTGATCTGATTTGAACAGTTATCTAATCTGGATTTTGATCTGATTTGCAGTTATCTAATCTGGATTGTGATCTGATTTGCAGTTATCTAATCTGGATTTTGATCTGATTTGCACTGTTATTTTAATCTGGATTGTGATCCGATTTGCACTGTTATTTTAATCTGGATTGTGATCTGATTTGCACTGTTATTTTAATCTGGATTGTGATCTGATTTGCACTGTTATTTTAATCTGGATTGTGATCCGATTTGCACTTATTTTTATCTGGATTGTGATCTGATTTGCACTGTTATTTTAATATGGATTGTGATCTGATTTGCACTGTTATTTAATCTGGATTGTGATCTGATTTGCACTGTTATTTTAATCTGGATTGTGATCTGATTTGCACTTATTTTTATCTGGATTGTGATCTGATTTGCACTGTTATTTAATCTGGATTGTGATCTGATTTGCACTGTTATTTTAATATGGATTGTGATCTGATTTGCACTGTTATTTTAATATGGATTGTGATCTGATTTGCACTGTTATTTTAATCTGGATTGTGATCTGATTTGCACTGTTATTTTAATCTGGATTGTGATCTGATTTGCACTTATTTTTATCTGGATTGTGATCTGATTTGCACTGTTATTTAATCTGGATTGTGATCTGATTTGCACTGTTATTTTAATATGGATTGTGATCTGATTTGCACTGTTATTTTAATCTGGATTGTGATCTGATTTGCACTGTTATTTTAATCTGGATTGTGATCTGATTTCAGAGACATTGTGTTGGCCCATGCTGCTGTCAACATTCAGTCACTATTCTCTCTTTCACCTGGGGGCCAACATGTACGTGCTGTGGAGTTTTTCATCCAGCATTATAAACATGATGGGCAAAGAGCAGTTTGTGGCACTCTACCTGTCAGCAGGTGTGTGTGAGAGAATTTGTGTGTGTCAGTCAAAAACTGTTCTACTCTGTATAAACTCTTCAGTTATTGGACTTTAACTTTTTGTTCCCATGTCCTCAGGTGTGATTTCCACTTTTGTCAGTTACGTGGGTAAAACAGCGATGGGTCGGATGGGTCCATCATTAGGGGCGGTGAGTGTGTTTTCTGATTAAACATTTCAGGTATTCATCAGCATTCATATGAATATCATGGACAATTTGTTGTGTGTTGTTGTGTCAGTCCGGGGCCATCATGACCGTCCTAGCGGCTGTTTGTACCAAAATGCCTGAAGCCAAACTGGCCATCATCTTCCTCCCCATGTACACCTTCACCGCCGGAAACGTGAGTATTTGTGTGTGTAAGAGCAAGTATTTCTCAGTAACGATGCACACATTTTCATGATTTTCTCCTGCCAACAGGCACTCAAGGCCATCGTCGCCTTGGATGCAACAGGCTTGATTCTGGGATGGCGTTTTTTCGATCATGCAGCTCATTTAGGTGGAGCTTTATTTGGCATGTAAGTAACACTAATTCTATTTTTTTTTTTTTACATTATTTGATATAAAGCTAAAATAAAATAGAAATATTTGAAAAAATACGGTTTCACAATGTAATTTCCTTCGGATTTTAAACTGGTTTATGTAGTTGTTTAATCTGGATTGTGATTTGGTTTATTTATCAGTTAAAAAAAGTGAATTAATTAAAATAAGGACCAAATGGAATATGAATATTAGATGAAAACGGTTTCACATTGTAATTGCTTTTGGATTTTATAATTGTTTATGTAATCTGGATTCTGATCTGGGCTGTGTTTCCCAAATGCATTGTAGGACAATTGCCAAAATGATATCTACGATCAATTTAGGCTTACGATGCTTTTGGGAAACACAGCCCAGGTTTATTCCGTTATTTAATCTGGATTGTGATCTGGTTTATTCTGTTATTTAATCTGGATTGTGATCTGGTTTATTCCGTTATTTAATCTGGATTGTGATCTGGTTTATTCTGTTATTTAATCTGGATTGGGATCTGGTTTATTTTGTTATTTAATCTGGATTCTGATTTGTTTTATGCAGTTATTTAATCTGGATTGTGATCTGGTTTCCCAAAAGCATCGTAAGCCTAAATTGGTCGTAGGACAACTGCCAAAATGATATCTACGATCAATTTAGGCTTACGATGCTTTTGGGAAACACAGCCCAGGTTTATTCCGTTATTTAATCTGGATTGTGATCTGGTTTATTCTGTTATTTAATCTGGATTGTGATCTGGTTTATGTCGTTATTTAATCTGGATACTGATCTGGGCTGTGTTTCCCAAAAGCATCGTAAGCCTAAATTGGTCGTAGGACAACTGCCAAAATGATATCTACGATCAATTTAGGCTTACGATGCTTTTGGGAAACACAGCCCAGGTTTATTTCGTTATTTAAGCTGGATTGGGATCTGGTTTATTCCGTTTTTTAATCTGGATTGTGATCTGGTTTATTCTGTTATTTAACTGGATTGTGATCTGGTTTATTCTGTTATTTAATCTGGATTGTGATCTGGTTTATTCTGTTATTTAATCTGGATTGGGATCTGGTTTATTCTGTTATTTAATCTGGATTGGGATCTGGTTTATTCTGTTATTTAATCTGGATTGGGATCTGGTTTATTCCGTTATTTAACTGGATTGTGATCAGGTTTATTCTGTTATTTAATCTGGATTGTGATCTGGTTTATGCAGTTATTTAATCTGGATTGTGATCTTGTTTATGCAGTTATTTAATCTGGATTCTGATCTGGTTTATGACATTTTAATATGGATTCTGATTTGTTTTATGCATTCATTTAATCTGGATTGTGATCTGGTTTATAAAGTTGTTTAATCTGGATTCTGATCTGGTTTATGCAGCTACTCAATCTGGATTCTGATCTGGTTTATGCAGTTACTTAATCTGGATTCTGATCTGGTTATGCAGTTACTTAATCTGGATTCTGATTTGTTTTATGCAGTTACTTAATCTGGATTCTGATCTGGTTTATGCAGTTAATCTGGATTCTGATCTGTTTTATGCAGTTAATTAATCTGGATTGTGATCTGGTTTATAAAGTTGTTTAATCTGGATTCTGATCTGGTTTATGCAGTTACATAATCTGGATTTTGATCTGGTTTATGCAGTTACTTAATCTGGATTCTGATCTGGTTTATGCAGTTACTTAATCTGGATTCTGATCTTGTGCAGTTATTTAATTTCTATTACCCTATGATCTGGTTTATTCACATTCAGGCACTTTATAAATTAAATTAAATTGTTGCCTTGTCAACTGGCTGAATTAGATGAAGTTGAAGTTCTAAAATGTTAATAAATAATAGAATTGTCTTTATAATTAATGATAAATGCACATCCCAAAATTACTAAAACTTTAACTCAAATTAAAATAAAGTCTGAAAATAAAAGCTAGTATATAATAAGTAGTATTTATTTTTAAATACTAGCAAATTGCTTGTATGTATTGAAATCAGAGACCATCCCCTTGAGAAGTGATCACACGGTGCATTCGAGGTGTAAACAGTGATGTGTTTTAGTCGACCACTTGATGGCTCTTAACACCATTTGTAAATGGTAAATCAAGTCTCTGTGCTTAACATGACAATGTGTCTCTCTCTCTCTTTCTTTCTTTTTCTAGCTGGTACATACTTTACGGCCACGAGCTTATTTGGAAGAATCGAGAGCCGCTGGTGAAGTTGTGGCATGACTTCAGAACGAGAGGACCAGGACCTGGCGGCAATGGCTCGATTTAGAGCGCTGCATTGTGGGTAGACGCTGAGCAGATGATCTTAAGAGGAAGACAAGTTTGAGAAACGGACACACACGCGGATGTGCTGTTTATTCTGTGTGTGTGAGAGTGAGAGTATTACGGTGATGTCATTATGCACCGCCCCCGAGTTTAAATTTGAATCCTGGTAGCTCCACCCACTTCTGAATATGCAGATGACCTGGAGGGGTGGAGCTTCAGCACAGCTCGGCTCTAAGGTCATTATATGACAATGAAACGGCCCGCTCAAAACCATGTACAGAAATTTAAATGTTAAAAATAGTCTGTAATTGTCATTTAAAATAAAATAAAATTATTATTTAAAAATCTGTTTTCACTGTCATCAGAAATCACCAGGTGGGTGTTTTATTTGCTCTAAGTGTGTATAATATGTTGTACTTAAGTTTTGTTTATTTTCTGTGTTTCAGATGAGACTTTGGCCTCTGGTAAATGTGAATGATTAGCCAGGTTTCTCTATAACACACACACCTGTGCTATACTTCTCAACACACACACACACACACACATGTTTGTTTTTGTGACATATGGGGACATTCCATAGGCGTAATGGTTTTTATACTGTACAAACCGTATTTTCTATCCCCTTACACTGCCCCTAAACCTACCCATCACACACACACACACACACACACACACACACACACGTTTGTTTTTGTGACATATGGGGACATTCCATAGGCGTAATGGTTTTTATACTGTACAAACCATATTTTCTATCCCCTTACACTGCCCCTAAACCTACCCATCACACACACACACTGCCCCTAAACCTACCCATCACACACACACAGCCCCTAAACCTACCCATCTCACACACACACACACACACAGCCCCTAAACCTACCCATCACACACACACACTGCCCCTAAACCTACCCATCACACACACACAGCCCCTAAACCTACCCATCTCACACACACACACAGCCCCTAAACCTACCCATCACACACACACACACTGCCCCTAAACCTACCCATCACACACACACACTGCCCCTAAACCTACCCATCACACACACACACACACTGCCCCTAAACCTACCCATCACACACACACACTGCCCCTAAACCTACCCATCACACACACACACTGCCCCTAAACCTACCCATCACACACACACACTGCCCCTAAACCTACCCATCACACACACACACACACACTGCCCCTAAACCTACCCATCACACACACACACACTGCCCCTAAACCTACCCATCACAGGAAACATTCTGCATTTTTACTTTCTAAATAAACTCCTCCTGTGTGATTTATAAGCCTTTTGTAAAGTGGGGACATGGGTAATGTCCTCATATTTCACCCTCTCCTGTAATACCTGTGTCATACCCATGGCATTACACACATTTGTGTCCTCATATGTCACAAAAACATGCCCACACACACACACAGTAGAAACGGTTTCAGTGTTTTCTCGAATTGGTCAAAGTTCAATAACAGTCACGGTATCATAATGGCTCATGAACAATGAGTCTGTTTTCCACTTCCTCGTGTTTTATGAAGTCAGCGTATCGCTCTGCTCTTCCTGTTTCCCAGTTATTGCTCATTAACTTTCATCACATTATTATGTTCTTTCACATCACTAAAGCTCACGATGCCTTCAGCTTTATATTTCATTAATTACACTGTTTGGGTGAGCAAAATGTGACTGGGGTTGATCAATGTTTAGTTGATACAATGAAGGAAATTGGTTTAATAAAAGAAACTCAAAATATTATTGTATCTGAACCACATAAAAAATGTGATAAATCATGAAAATAGCACAATTTGGCTGCGTCATCACAAATAAAACACACAATTACCCAATATGCTCCTTTAAAAAATAAAATATTTTAATAAAGGTTGTCGAATCTCAAAAAAAATTTAATTGTATTGACTAAAATTTTTAATTTCATTGAACTCAATTTTAAAGCAACCAGATAACTTATTTTTTTAAAATATTTTTTACAATGTGCTACTGCCGCAAATGCACGATCCCCTTTCCAGATTAATTCGTTTTTTGGTATTTTAAGCAAATTTGAGTTGTTGATCTCAGTGTTCTTCCTGTTTGATGTTTAATTAACAACTCTGATAAAGAAGACAGTGAAAGGCCATGCAGAGATTTATACTGTAAAAAAAATTACTTTAAAAATAAGTTACCTGGTTGCCTTAATTTTGAGTTAATACAATTAAGATTTTTGAGATTCGACAACCTTTATTAAAATATTATTAAAAGATTTTGTAAGCATATTGTGTAAGTGTGTGTGTTTTATTTGTGATGACGCAGCCAAATTGTGCTATTTTCATGATTTATCACATTTATTATGTTGTTCGGATACAATAATATTTTGAGTTTCTATTTATTTAACAAATTTCCTTCATTGTATCAACTAAAAATGTAATCTTAATGAACTCAAAAATTTTAGGCAACCAGGTTACTTACTTTTTAAAGTTATGCCAACAATATTTTTTTACAGTGTAGTAGAGGTAACTTAAAATCCATTCTGTGCTGTACCGGAAGCCAATGTAAGGAGACTAGCGACGGGGTAATGTGTTCGTGTTTTTTAATATTCATTAATAATCTCGTAGCAGCATTTTGGACCTTCAGTCGCCGTAAAGAAATGTAAAGCTTTTAATTTATGCATTAAATTGATCAAAAGTGACAGTAAAGACGTTTATAATGTTACAAAAGATTATATTTTTCAATTAATTCTGTTCTTTTGAAGATTTTATTCATCAAAGAATCCTGGAAAATGAAATATACCAGTTTCCACAGAAATATGAACACTGATAATAATCCTAAATGTGTGTTGATCATCAGATCCTCATCTGAGAATGATTAGTGAAGGATCATGAAGACTGGAGTAATGATGATAAATTCAGCTTTGATCACAGGAATAAATCACACTTTACTATATTCACATAGAGAACTGATTTAGAAACAATTTGACCTCAATCTTTAGAAATGTAGTGCACTTTTAATTGAGTTATTAATCATTTGAGTGGAATACACACTCATACAGTGTCTGTTCACCGTTGATGGTCGTGTAAATCATGTATTGTGAAGTGTGTGAAACAGATGGATGACCCTGAATCAAGAGATCAGGATCATCTCAAAAGAACGTCATCTGTCTGTCTTCCCCCGTTTGCTTTTTTCGGGGAGGGTTTGATTTTTCAGGGTTATTGACCTAAAGCCAATATTAACTCGGTGACACTCGCCCCATCTCTGCTGTCTCACATATAGACGGAAAACAGTGCTCACAATTTCAGAAGAAACTTGACAAGCGAGTTATTATTGTTTATTAGGCCGCGTAGTCCACTGGGAGACAAACAGGTGCGTAAAAATCTTCATTTTCATCGAATGAAATCAATGAATGACTGTTATGAGTCAGTTTGAGCATAAATACCTTTGAGAGTAAAATCAGCTCATGATGTCTAGAGGTTATTTCATATGATTATGATTATGCGTTTATATTATGATTATTGTATTATGATTATAACATATGTGCTGGAATACGTTATAACCACTAAACGATGTGTCCGGGACGTCTAAAAGCTTTATATCAGGGTGTCTTCTGCATTAGTTGAGTTGTTCCTAGTTAACTAAAACTAAAACCATTACAAAAATATTTGCTTGAGACAACAAACAAAACAAAAAAATGCTATTTTAGCCAAACAATATCAATTTGTTGGCGCTACGCACCTAAAGCAGAGTGCTAAAAAATTGTCCTAGTATATTTGCTTGAAATAACAATTAACTGAAATATATAAATAAACTTATTTTATTTCAGCCAATGCAATGCATATTTTCATTTAGTTTAACTTGATGTACTAAAATGTTATCTTAATGATACTAAAATAAGCGGTACACTAAAAAAATCCCACTAAAAATAGCACTGGCTCCTCTTATGAATGAGTTGTTAATTTTATGGATGTTATTAAATAGATCAATTTGTAAGTTGAGCAACACACGCTTTTATTTCACAAGAGTTTGAAGTCCAATGTTTGAACCGTTATGAATGGGACTAAATCCGAATTACTCACTCTCTAGAAATACTTTAACACAATTGATCATTTCATTTAGAGTCTTTTATGCATTTAGAAATCTTCATGCAACATAAGGGGTCATGAAACCCTAAAATATGTTACTGAGATCTTAACAGATATGAATGTGTTGCACATTTTCAATAATAGGAAAGTGTTGGAGAAGTGAAAAACATTTAGTGCATTTTTCTAATCGTGCTAGATGTTTGAGGGTTCATTAACACTTATTTTAAATGTCTTTATATTAAAGGCACTACAGGCCAAACCATTGCATGTGCCAAATTTTACAGGTCTGTTTACTGAGGGTTTGTTCACTCTTTTAGAAAAAACGCTACAGTTCCTTCACTCGGGCGGTACCCTAAGGTACAAAAGTAAAAAAAAGGGACACCCCTAAAAGGTACATATTAGTACTTTAAGAGTACATATTAGTACTTTAAGAGTACATATTAGTACTTTAAAAGGTACATATCAATACTTTAAGAGTACATATTAGTACCTTTTCGGTTTTGTACCTTAGGGTATCGCCCCAGCGACAGCAATGTACCTTTCAATATATCATTGGCCTGATTTGTTCAACAGCGTGATGAGATGTATTGTTTTTGTGTCTGTTGAAAGTATATTCTGATTAAATGAAGACATATCCAAATAAAAACAGATAAAAAATATCCCTCCGCAAAAAAACCTTTGACTCTAATATGTCAACAAAAGGAAACAACACTCTCAGAAAAAAATGTACAGTTCTGTCACTGGAGCGGTACCCTGAGGGACAAAAGTGAACAGGTACATCTTTGTACCTTACTCACCCCTAAATGGTACATATCAGAACTTTAAGAGTGCAAATTAGTACCTTAAAGGAACATAATAGTACCTTATAGGTACATATTAAGCCCCTTTCACACTGCACGTCGGACCCGCAATATTCCCGGAGCATTGCCGGGTCGCCTTCTGTGTGAAAGCAACCACGTCCCGGGATTGATTACCGAATTGAACCCGGGTCGGGGACCTAGTAACATTGCGGGATTCGCCCCAGGACGAGCGCTGTGTGAACAAAAGCCGAAACTAATGCCGCAACGTGTACGTAGTTATCGTGCGACTCCTAGAGCTTGTTTTTTCAATAATACAACCCTGCAGTGCCAGAAGAGCTCGTCGGTGTTTTAAACGCAGAGAGTGTTCGTATACAAAAGAAACTAAAATTAAACAAGCAGAAATGAGCGCAAACTGGACACAAGTCGAGACCATGGAGATCCTTACTATCCGCACCATAGATCCGCACTGAAGCGGAGATTGCTCGCCATTATACGTCACACCCGGATGTCACGTGTCAACTCGACCCGGGACCGTTACGGGTTGTGTGTGAAAGCGCACATATTACGGTATTTCGCTGGCAGTGAGAATGGGCCAAATCTAGCGGCCCGGGAACAAATGCCGGGTCGCATTATCCGTGTATTTGCCGTAATCGCAGTGTGAAAGTAGTAACTTTTTAGTAACTTTTCAGTTTTGTACCTTTTTTTTCTGAGAGTGAAGAGGTCCAATGTTAAGATTTCTGGTCTCAAAATGTATTTCTATTCATTAGAAAATGCCTAATTTTCATATTTGAACATAATCCTCATGTGCTGTGAGGATATGTGTGGATATCTATAGTTAAAAAGTGTATCTTTCTCACCAAAAGGTTTCCAGGTCTGTGTTCTGGTGCTTCAAAGAGCCAATATACCAAAACACTGATCTGAAGAAGCATCACACTGCAAAAAATGCTTTTCTTACTTAGTATTTTTGTCTTGTTTCTAGTCCAAACATCTAAAAATTCTTAAAACAAGAAGTATTTACTAGACAAGCAAAAGTAATTGTCTTGTTTTGGGACAAAATAACTCAAAATTAGGAGAGTTTATGCTTAAAATAAGCTAAATAATCTGCCAATGGGGTGAGAGAAGTAATATTAATTCAAACAGAAAACAGGATTATTTCTCTCACCCCACTGGCAGATTATTTAGCTTATTTTAAGCATAAACTCTCCTAATTTTGAGTTATTTTGTCCCAAAACAAGACAATCATTTTTTATTGTCTAGTAAATGTTTCTTAATGTAAGAATTTTTTGATATTTAGACTAGAAACAAGACAAAAATACTAAGTAAGAAAAGCATTTTTTTGCAGTGTAATAACCCTCTATAGCCAAAAATGTTCATTTTAAGAGTGTTCTCATGCTTATCTGTCCAAACTGAGATAAATATCATCTTCCTCTCTTTCAGGATGGCGTCGATGGTCATTCAGCTGATGGGATTGGTTCTGGGTATCGTGGGCTGGTGTTTGGAGTCCAGCTCCACCAACTCAGCGGTGTGGAGGAGAAGAAGTCACGGAGAGGCCGTGGTGACCTCCAGCTCGCATTTTGAAGGACTGTGGATGTCGTGTGCATCTAACTCGCTCGGAGCCATTCACTGCCAGAGATTTAAGACCATTCTGGGCCTTCCAGGTGAGATAACGCTCACGGCGCGCTGGATGTGGCCTTCGCTCGCATTACATCACACTGCTGTTGGTTTCACTGATACAGTATCATGACGGGTTTAATGGAGCGCTGTGGCTCAATCCTGTGACAAAAAGAGGTTAAGCTAGTCATAAAAGGTCATAAAACACACTCACACACACCTTTCCTCCAGAATAGTGCAAATACAGAACAGTTTTCTACAGGCGTGCTTCAAATTTGTGCTTGATTACACTTCACTGCAAAAAATGCTTTTCTTACTTAGTATTTTTGTCTTGTTTTCAGTCCAAACATCTAACAATTCTTAAAACAAGAAGTATTTACTAGACAAGCAAAAGTAATTGTCTTGTTTTGGAGGAAAAATCACTTAAAGAGTTAGAATTAAGAGAGTTTTTGCTTAAAATAAGCTAAATAATATTATGCCAATGGGGTGAGAAAAATAATCTTAAAACAACATTATTTTACTCACCCCATTGGCAGGTTATTTAGCTTATTTTAAGCAAAAACTTTCTTAATTTTAAGTTGTTATTCCCAAAACAAGACGATCATTTTTACTTGTTAGTAAATGTTTCTTAATGTAAGAATTTTTTAGAAATTTTGACTACAAACAAGACAAAAATACTAAGTAACATTTTTTTGTTGTTGCAGTGTTTAACTGAGGACTGTTGGGGAAAATTGATTATTTAAAGGGGCGGTGAAATGCTGTTTCCTGCATGCTGAGCTCTTTACACTGTTAAAGACTTGGATTCCCATCCTAAACACAGACAAAGTTTCAAAAACTAATGTTGGACGTTTGATGGAGTATTTCTGTGTCAAAAATACTCCTTCCGGTTTCTCACAAGTTTCGGAGAGTTTTTTTCGAGTATGGGTCGGCTTGACGTCGATAGAGCGGAAGGTCCTTGTATGGGCCGTACGGGCTCTTCTCCCGGTAGGGTGCGTGCGTGTGACTAGAGCGAGAGAGGAAATGCACGCCCATAAACACTCTCAGCTGCAGATCCAGTCGTCCGTGAACACTTCTGTCGTTATAGTCCGCGCCGCGCTCCACTTTATTCCTATGGTTGACGTCGAGCGACTTCAACGCTTCAGCACAGCATTCTGGGAAGGCAGCGCTGCATTTGAACCGATTTGAACGCAGAAATGACGGGAAGCTTCACAACATCGTTTCAGTCGCGTCGCAAAGTGGATCTCCACGGTCACTGCTGTCAGGACTTCACCAAATCATACCAAAGAAGTGTGTTTTTGACGGAGCGGTCCCAGCGATAAAGGTTCGGTCCTGCTTTGGAAGCAGCCGGTGAGTAAAACTGCTTCAAATGTCTGTGCTGTTGGCTATCGTTGCGTGAGTAAACATCAGTAAACGACACGATTGCGTGCTTCGTCATTCAAATGCACTAACGGACTCCATTGTTGTTCTATATATAACGTTACACTAGTCTGACCGTTTTGCTTGCTACTGCTAAGGTTTAGTCGCATACAATAGTCCATAAACCGAATCATGTCCTCATAAACTGCGAGTAAACACACACAAATGTTGACAGGCCACTAAATACAGTCCATACCACAGAGACGGACGTCCTGCTGCTGCTGTTTCTCCTGTTCAATTTATTTCAGCCTCCGAATGATTCTGGATCATTATCTGTATTAGCTGAGATAGCGATGGGTTTCTCCACGCTTGAGGACGTCACCGCTTTGTGCTCGTCATTCTTTAGCTCCGCCCACACGATACGCCTCCAGCCGCTCGTTTTTTTCTGGAAAGACTCGGTACAGCCCATATTTCTTTTATAAATATAATAAAACTAAAGACTTTTTGGAGATATGAAGGATGCAATACTACTCTATAGGTACTCAAGATTGACATGAGATTGACTGAAACTGAGTGTTTCCCTTTAAGAATGGGCTTCTATCCATTGGTTGGAATTTTTGGCCGCACTCACACGTAGTTTAAATGGAATTTGAGTTACAGGAAGTGGAATTTACTTAAGTAATATATATATAGAAATATATATGTGTGTTGTTGTTAACTATTAAAAATCTTTTTGGTAAATAAACTAAAGCTGAAATGAAATGAAACAAAACAACATTTTATCATACAATACTTAAACCTTAAAAACTCAGAAAACCTTAAAATGTTTCTTAAAACGAACAAAATGGTATTTAACCAAAAACGTAGAATCTAAAAAGGTTCTGAAGTTCTTAAACTTAAAGGGTTAGTTCACCCAAAAATGAAATGTCATTAACTCCTCTCCCTAATGTCGTTCCTCACCCGTAAGACCTCCGTTCATCTTCACACACAGTTTAAGATATTTTATATTTAGTCCGAGAGCGTATGCAAGTGTATGCACACTATACTGTCCATGTCCAGAAAGGGAATAAAAACATCATCACAGTAGTCCATATGAGACATCAGTGGGTTAATTAGAGTCTCTTGAAGCATCGGAAATACATTTGGGTCCAAAAATAACAAAAACTACGACTTTATTCAGCATTGGCTTCTCTTCTGGGTTCCTCAAATAAAGATTCAAACGGTCATGATTCGTGATTCGGATCGCGTGTCAAACTGCTGAAATCACGTGACACTGGCGATCCGAATCATGAATCAATCCGCTGGTTCATAACTGTTCAAATCTTTATTTGAGGATTGAAAACAAACCCAGAAGAGAAGACAATGAACTAACTATCTAACTAAGAAATTTTAATACACTGTAAAAAATGATTTAAAAAATAAGTTACCTGGTTGCCTTAAAAGTTTGAGTTCATTGAAAATAAAAATTTGAGTTAATACAATGAGCATTTTTGAAAATCGACAACCTTTATTAAAAAGATTTTGTAAGCATATTGAGTAATTGTGTGTTTTATTTGTGATGACGCAGCCATATGTGGTTCAGATACAATAATATTTTGAGTTTCTATTTATTAAACCAATGTCCTTCATTGTACCAACTCCAATTTTTAATTTCAATAAACTCTTAGTGGACTTTAACTTTAAGTTAAACCAACAATATTTTTTACAGTGTGCTATTTAGGAGAACTCATAGTGGTTAGATCAAATGTTTTATGAATACGGCCCCTGATGGCCTATAAGGCCTTCAAGACTTAATCTTTCAGACAAGGCTTTGTTAATCCATCATTTAAAGACTGTCTATATTAATCTTCCTTTTCTAGCTGATCTATATGAAACGTGAACAGGCAAACACAAAATATAGTTTATCCAGAATCCCAGGGTTTCTTTAGTCTGTCGTTCGATAAAGCCACACACTCCACAAACCCAGTGTGCCCTTATAAAAGGTCAGAGGCCTTACATTTTAGAGGACAAACTCTAACTTTTCTCTTTTAAGTCACATGTCAGTTTCTGTATTGACTTCCTTTGTCATCATGGTGTTATCTAGCAAAAGCAATATAGGAGGGACCAGAGTTTATGGTTTTATGACTCTGATCATGAAACTATAACACACTGACACACTCAAACACACTTTCATCCTGGGACGGCGCTTGCATCTGTGTTTAATCTGCCCGTAGTTGAAGGGTGTTTCATCGGATAGTGTGTGGATTTGAGACGTGATCATGTCGACTGCGGTTCAGCTGTTGGGCTTCTTGATGTGTTTGGGGGGCTGGTTGCTCTCCTTCATGGCGCTGGTGAATGATTCGTGGCGTTCATCGACGTTTGCGGACCAGCTGATCACGTCTGTGTGGTACGATCAGAACCTGTGGCAGTCGTGTGCGGAGGGAAGCACCGGCGTCAGAAACTGCAAGCAGTTTGAGTCTATGCTCTCTCTAGATGGTAACACACACACACACACACACACACACACACACACACACACACACACACACACACACACACACACACACACACACACACACACACACACGAGTTTGTGTTGTTCATATTGCTTTTTAAAAAGTATTGTGGTGGTATGAGACTATAGTCAGTAAAAAACCTAAGTTAAAGTATTATAATAATACTTTAACTTAAGTTTTTTACTTTATCTGTTTTATATACTCAAGCTTTATATACTTTATCATAAATACTTAATTTCAGTTTTACTTAATATAATACTTACTTTATCGGAGTATTTTAATCCTCTGGTTCTGTTTGGTTATTTATTAATATTTTTACTTCATCGAAGTGGTACGAAACTTGGTGAAGGTTTTGACACGTACTGTGCGAACACTAAAAAAAACAAATGGACATGATTTGAAAAGGTTAAACAGTTCTGGAAAAAAATAGTCCCAGTTTGGTCAAAATGAGTGCATTGGAAATGAATGGGAGATGAATGTCCTCTTGTGGAAGCGTTTGGTACTGCACACAAACAAACTCTGACTAAAAGCTCATTTTTTGAGATATCAACCTCAAATTTGGAACAGAGCTTTTTTAGATTTATGGCTTTGATTTCCTCACATTTTTTGGCCGGAGACACACTGCAAGCGTGGTGTGAGCGTGGCGTTTCTGTTGCGTGTCAGCCGCGGGGCGTCTGCCTGGCGTTTTCTCTGTCTTTGCACACCAGAAGCGTGTCTGACGCGGCGCTGCTGCTGCTATTAATGTACAGGGAAACCCTATACTTCATGTTAAACATAAATATATTGCCTGTTGATACAGCAACGACAACGTCGGCAGTAGCCTATTGACCATATGTATCTATGCTATTGACGGCAAAAAATATTTCGTTCTGTATTGACAGGTTTAATATTTCAAAATCGATAATTATGTTGTTTTTTAGTATTACAATTAGACTTATATCTGCATTTATGTTAACCTACAGACTTTCAAACATGAAAATGTCATTTACTAATTTGTATTCGTGTCAAAATGGCATATAAACATATTTTCCTATTATATTTTGCCTAGAAACGCTTCCAACACGCTCGCGTGTCGCGTGAAAAATAGGCATCTCTTCTATTTGAAGCATGCACGCGTTTTCCGCGCGGCTCGGACCACGCTTGAGCCGCGCGTGTCACGCAGGCAGTATGCAAGCGCTAACCGGTTAACATGGGAGCCGAAATAAAAACAGACACGCCACGCAGCCGAGACGCTCACGACACGCTTGCAGTGTGTCCCCGGCCTAAGAGCAAAATGTGTTTTGGAAAATATATATTTCATATAAAATTTAAAATTGTGTTTTTGTGCAATTTTCATAACAATAAATGTACAATTTAACTTTTTAAGAACGTTTTTCTCATCATCAATAATTTGTCAAGTGTCGTCTTTAAAACGAGAACAGACTTTAGTCTGTGCTCTAAAACATTCAAGATTTATGAGAGTTTAAGTCGGAAAATACATTTTCAGGTGCATGCTCAAAAAGTGAATAAATCGATTATATCTACTGCACTGTAAAAGGTTTTTGGGTTTTTGTTGGTTTAACTTTAAAAAGTAAGTAACCTGGTTGCCTTAAAATTTTGAATTTATTGAAATTAAAAATTTGAGTTGATACAATGAAGGAAATTTGTTTAATAAATAGAAACTCAAAATATTATTGTATCTGAACCACATACATTTTTTTATAAATCATAAAAATAGCACAATTTGGCTGCGTCATCACAAATAAAACACACAATTACCCAATATGCTTACAAAATCTTTTAATAATATTTTAATAAACGTTGTCAAATCTCAAAAAATGTTCATTGTATTAACTCCAAATTTTAATTTCAATGAACTTAAAATTTTAAGGCAACCAGTCAACTTTTTTTCTAAATAATTTTTTACAGTGTGCATAAATATAATTTAGTGCCATTAAATCCCCTAAAAATACAAAATATTAAATAAAAACACAATCGAACTAAAATACAGTGCAATCATTTAATTGAAATAAAAATAAAAATGTTACTAATTTTTGACCGACGCATGGACAGTACCAGAGGGTTGATATGATGTATTTAAGATCATCATAATGGCCTTAAACAGGCTTTATTTTCATGTAAAGTCGTGTTTTTTCTTTTCTTTTCTTTTTAAATGTTTTTTAAAGGTTCACCAAAGCTGCATTTATTTTTTCAAAAAGGCAGTAAAAGTTCTGAAATATTATTCCAATGTAAATCATCAGTTCTCTGTGTGAATCTATAGTAAAGTGTGATTTATTCCTGTGATCAAAGCTGAATTTATCATCATTACTCCAGTCTTCATGATCCTTCACTAATCATTCTCAGATGAGGATCTGATGATCAACACACATTTAGGATTATTATCAGTGTTCATATTTCATTTTTATGAATAGAAAGTTCTCAATAAACAAACAAAGGGAAATCCCGCACACTATAAATTCTTGCAAAAATAAAAAACTTTTTGTTAACAACGTTTCGGTTCGGTAGAATGATATATATGCCTGATGAAGGTCATGTGACAGAAACGTTGTTAATAAAAAGTTTTTTATTTTTGCAAGAATTTATAGTGCGGGATTTCCCTTTGTTTGTTTATTGTGATTTTTGAATCTGGGTCTCCTTTGTCCTACGCACCTTTTCATCAGCTACAGGTGTTCGATGGTAACTGTGCACTAATAAGAAAGTTCAGAAGAACAGAATTTATTTGAAATAGCATCTACATTATAAACGTCTTTACTGTCACTTTTGATAAATGTAATTATTATATACACAGATCAGGCATAACATTATGACAGGTGAATAACACCGATGATCTCTCCATCACGGCTCCTGTTAGTGGGTGGGATATATTAGGCAGCAAGTGAACATTTTGTCCTCAGAGTTGATGTGTTAGAAGCAGGAAAAATGGGCAAGCGTAAGGATTTGAGCGAGTTTGACAAGAGTCGTGTGATGGCTAGACGACCGGGTCAGAGCATCTCCAAAACTGCAGCTCTTGTGGGCTGTTCCCGGTCTGCAGTGGTCAGTATCTATCAAAAGTGCTCCAAGAGGAACAGTGGAGAACCGGCCACAGGGTCATGGGCGGCCAAGGCTCAGTGATGCACGTGGGGAGTGAAGGCTGGGCCGTGTGGTCCGATCAAACAGACGAGCTACTGGAGCTCAAACTGCTCCAGAAGTTAATGCTGGTCTGATAGAAAGCTGTCAGAATACACAGAGCATCTCAGTTTGTTGTGTATGGACCAGTCAGGGAGCCCATGCTGACCCCTGACCCCGCCGAAAGCACCAACAGTGGCACGTGAGCATCAGGACTGGACCATGGAGCAATGGAAGAAGGTGGCCTGGTCTGAGGAATCACGTTTTCTTTTACATCCCGTGGATGGCCGGGTGTGTGTGTGTGGCTTACCTGAGGAACAATGGCCCCAGGATGCACTATGGGAAGAAGGCGAGCCGGCGGAGGCAGGTGATGCTTTGGGCAATGTTCTGCTGGGAAAGCTTGGGTCCTCCATCCATGTGGATGTTACTTTGACACGCTCCACCTACCTAAGCATTGCTGAGACCATGTTCAGCCTTTCATGGAAACGGTATTCTGGTGGCTGTGGCTCTTCCAGCAGGATAATGCTCCTGACACAAAGCACAAATGCTTCAGGAATGGTTTGAGGAGCACAACAACCAGTTTGAGGCGTTGACTCGGCCTCCAGATTCCCCAGATCTCACTCCAGTCGAGCATCTGTGGGATGTGCTGAACAAACAAGTCCGATCCATGGAGGCCCCACCTCACAACTTACAGGACTTAAAGGATCTGCTGCTAATATCTTGGTGCCAGATACCACAGCACACCTTCAGGGGTCTAGTGGAGTCCATGCCTCGACGGGTCAGGGCGGTTTGGGCAGCAAAACACCGACACAACTCATAATGTCATGCCTGATCAGTGTATATAACATTCTTCAGTGTGTGCTACGAGATTGCCATCATGTTCAAGTATGATATAGGCTACATGTACAACAAACGTACTACTATAGTTCATGTCCAGAATCTCATGATCTTTTGTTTTTCAGGATACATCCAGGCCTGTCGAGCTCTGATGATAATCGCTCTGGTTCTGGGGCTGCTGTCCGTCATTCTGGCCACCATGGGACTCAAGTGCACTAAACTGGGCAGCGCGTCTGAGGAGTCGAAGGGCAAGATCAGCCTCACAGCTGGAGTCATGTTCATCCTGTCAGGTGAGTGTGACCACACACACACACACACACACACATACACGCACACACACACATGCACACGCTGCCCCTAAACCTACCCATCACACACACACACTGCCCCTAAACCTACCCATCACACACACACACACACACACACACATCGTGTTTCCATGTTTTATGGGGACTTTCCATAGGCGTAATGGATTTCATACAAACTGTACATCCTATCCCCTTACACTGCCCCTACCCCTAAACCTACCCATCACACACACACACACACACACACACAGCCCCTAAACCTACCCATCACACACACACACACTGCCCCTGCTCCTAAACCTACCCATCACACACACACACACACACACACACACACACACACACACACACACACACACACACACACACACACACTGTACCCGGCTCCTAAACCTACCCATCACACACACAGCCTCTAAACCTACCCATCACACACGCACTGCCCCTAAACCTACCCATCACACACACACACACACACACACACACTGCCCCTAAACCTACCCATCACACACACACTGCCCCTAAACCTACCCATCACACACACACACACACACACACACACACACACACACACACACACACACACACACACACACACACACACACACACACTGCCCCTAAACCTACCCATCACACACACACACACACACAGCCCCTAAACCTACCCATCACACACACACACACACACACACACACACACACAGCCCCTAAACCTACCCATCACACACACACACACACACACACACACACACACACACACACACACACACACACACACACACACACACACACACACACACACACACACACACACACACAAACAGCCCCTAAACCTACCCATCACATACACACACACACAGCCCCTAAACCTACCCATCACACACACACACACTGCCCCTGCTCCTAAACCTACCCATCACACACACACACACACACACACACTGCCCCTGCTCCTAAACCTACCCATCACACACACACTGCCCCTAAACCTACCCATCACACACGCACTGCCCCTAAACCTACCCATCACACACACACACACACACACACACTGCCCCTAAACCTACCCATCACACACACACTGCCCCTAAACCTACCCATCACACACACACACACACACACACACACACACACACACACACACACACACACACACACACACACACACACACACACACACACACACACACTGCCCCTAAACCTACCCATCACACACACACACACACAGCCCCTAAACCTACCCATCACACACACACACACACACACACACACACAGCCCCTAAACCTACCCATCACACACACACACTGTAAAAAAAAGGCAAATTTTGAACTTTTGCAGTAGAATCGACTTGGATGTTTAAGTTATTTCAACTTAAATTATGTTAAACTGACTTTAAAAAATGAGTTACATCTTGTATAACTAATAAAAACAAGTTTAACATTGCTTAACTTATTTTGATGAGTTCAAACAATGTAAAAACATATGTTGTCATAACTTATTGAACATATATTTTTTTACAGTGCACACACACACACACACACACACACACACACAGCCCCTAAACCTACCCATCACACACACACACGCAGCCCCTAAACCTACCCATCACACACACACACACACACACACACACACACACACACACACACACACACACACACACACACACACACACACACACACACACACACACACACACACACACACACACACACACACACACACACACACACACACACAGCCCCTAAACCTACCCATCACAGGAAACATTCTGCATTTTTACTTTCTAAATAAACTCCTCCTGTGTGATTTATAAGCCTTTTGAAAAGTGGGGACATGGGTAATGTCCTCATATTTCACCCTCTCCTGTAATACCTGTGTCATACCCATGGCATTATACACATTTGTGTCCTCATATGTCACAAAAACATGCCCACAAACACATACACACACACACGCCACAGCATATAAACGCTTCATCTTCACATCTGCATCTTCTCTCTGTTAGGTTTGTGTGTAATGGTAGCGGTCTCGTGGTACGCCGCCCGAGTCGTTCAAGAATTTAATAACCCTTTCTACGGAGGCACGAAGTGAGTCAAACACCACATGACATATTTAACCCCATAAAGCCTGACATATCCAATAACAGACTCTTTTTTTCCAGTTTATTGAGACTTTAGAACCAAAAGGTTTGTGTATGTGTTGTTGAGTATCATATTTGACGCTACAAGTATTTAAATGAGTTTGAGTTAGTCGTATGCTAGTGTGTCAGATGGAGCGTCACTGACTGGCTTAAACCATGATGGCATAATGTGCATTTATACAACTATAATAAAATAATGCATTGGCATAACAAAGGAAATTTACTTTTGAAAAAAACAACAGCTTTAAAATACTTGAGTAAAAATCTGTTTTTACAACTTTCACTTGTAACGGAGTAATATTTGACCAGTAGTACTGTTACTCAATTAAAAGAGTTGTGTACTTTGTCCACCTCTACATGAAGTTCCTGAAGCTCCATGTAAATATAATGAACACACTCACATGCTCATCATCTGTGCTGTGTGTGTGTGTGTGTATGTGTGTGTGTAGGTATGAACTGGGCACGGGTCTGTATCTGGGCTGGGCGGCCGGAGCTCTGGCCATTCTGGGCGGAGGAATCCTCTGTACATCCTTTAAGAGATCAGCTCCAGCACAAACACGGTGAGTCTCCGAGATCACACCAGTCGCAGAATCTGTGACACACACCTCTCTCGCCCACTCTCTCTCTCTCTCTCTCTCTCTCTCTCTCTCTCTCTCTCTCTCACCCTCACCCTGTGTCGGTGTCTCTCGCCCTCTCTCTCTCTCTCTCTCTCTCACTCTGTGTCTGTGTCTCTCGCCCTCTCTCTCTCTCTCTGTGTCCGTATCTCTTGCCCACTCACTCTCTCTCTCTCTCTCTCTCTCTCTCTCTCTCTCTCTCTCTCTCTCTCTCTCTCTCTCTCTCTCTCACTCTCACTCTGTGTCGGTGTCTCTCTCTCTCTCTCTCTCTCTCTCTCTCTCTCAATTCAATTCAATTCAATTCAAGATTGCTTTATTGGCATGAATGTAAAAATACAATATTGCCAAAGCGAATTACATAAATAATAATACACATTGACATAAATAATAATAATTGATAGTAATAAGAAAGAAAATATTACAACACCGTATAACTTAACTTGAACTTAAATAACCGGTGTAACAAATTAGAACATTTGATACCACAGTGTTTTAACATATACACACAATCACACATTCAGGGGGTCACTGTGGTGAACAGTAGGGACACACACTGAGGTCAGATGCATTACACACATTACACACACACTCACCTGCTGTCTCTCAGGCTGTGGCACGCACACACGTATCTCGCAGCCAGTGCCGCTGTCTGTCCCTCTCCTAGTATTATGTTTATTTGTTCTATTTCAGTCATGGCTGTAAAGTTATTCATTAATGTATTAAATTTATTAAAGTATAGGTCTCTTATAGAAATGTATTTATGACAGTGAAGGAGGAAGTGCGTCTCTGTCTCGATCTCTCCTGTCCTACAGTGAACACACACCCTTTGCTCTCTGGGTAACCAGCTCTTTCTGTGTCTGCCCGTCTCGATGGCCAGACTGTGCTCACTGAGCCTGTACTTGGTCAGGATCCGTCTCTGCTTTGTGTCTCTGACACTCTGGAGATATTTTTCCAATTCATAATTTGATTTTAGAGTTCGATAGAATTGTAATTTACTTTGTGTTTTAGTTTCCTGATCCCAGTGTTCCAGATATGTATTCTTCAATTGTTTGGTAATTTGGTTTGTTCTGATGTTCGTGTGAGAAGCAGTGCTGGTCTGAGACTGGTGTGTGTTAGTGGAGTTAGTCTGGTTAGTAAGTCTCAGGACCAGCTGACTGAGGGGACTTTTTTCGGGGTTCAGTTCTTGGGTTTGTAACGCTTTAAAATGTAGCGATTCTGTGGGACTTGATTTAAGGTGCATCCAGAATTTGAGGGATCTTTTTTGCATATTGATAATCAATGGAAATCTGCCTAATTCTGCCCTACATGCATTATTGGGTGTTTTTCTTTGTAATTTTAGGATAATTTTGCAGAATTCAGTGTGTAGGGCTTCTGTTGGATGCCTGTCCCATCTAGTGTAGCTCTGATCACTGAGTGGACCCCAAACCTCACTTCCATACAGCGCTATTGGCTGAATCACACTATCAAAGATTTTAATCCAGATTGGAATCGGTAAATCAATGGTTTGGAATTTTTTCTTAATGGCGTATAGAGCTCTTCGAGCTTTGTCTTTGAGAGCATTCACTGCCAAACTGAAACTCCCCGATGCAGTGATGACCAGGCCGAGGTAAGTGTACTGCATCGTGTGCTCTAGGGCGGTGCTGCCTAGACTGAACTGGTGTCTGTGTTCCTGACATCTGGGCTTTTTCTGAAAGACCATAATGTTGGTCTTTGTGAGGTTGACTGCCAGGGCCCAGTTCTGGCAGTATTTCTCCAGCAGGTCCAGGTGCTGCCCCTGTGCAGTGGGGGACAGCAGCACCAGGTCATCTGCGTACAGCAGGAGCTTTACCTGCTCGTCTCCTAGAGTGAGTCCAGGGCCTGTAGACTGGTCCAGCTGCACCGCTAGTTCATTAATGTAAATGTTGAACAGCGTTGGACTCAGGCTACAGCCCTGCCGCACTCCTCTCTTCTGGGTGAAGAATTCTGTGTGTTTGTTGCCAATTCGTATTGCACATTTGTTGTTCGAATACATTGATTTTATAATGTCATAAACTTTACCCCTACACCGATTTGTAAAAGTTTGTGATATAATCCGTTGTGCCAAATAGAATCAAATGCTTTTTTGAAATCGACAAAGCATGCAAATATTTTTCCGTTTTTGGTCTGTTTTACGTGTTTATTGATTAGGGTGTGTAGGGTGTAAATGTGATCAGTAGTTCTGTGATTTGGAAGAAAGCCAATCTGACTCGGACTCAGGACATTGTGTTCGTTAAGGAAGTTTACAATTCTATTGTTTAAAATACTACTAAATAACTTCCCCAGATTACTGCTCACACAAATGCCTCTGAAATTATTAGGGTCCAATTTATTTCCACTTTTGTGAATTGGGGTAATAAGTCCTTGGCTCCAGATGTCAGGAAAACAGCCTGAACTAAGTACAATGTTGAATAATTTGAGCACAGCCGTCTGCAGCTCAGGGGTGCTGTGTTTCAGCATCTCACCCAGAATGCTGTCAGGACCACAAGATTTCTTACTTTTCTGGCTTTTGAGTTTGTTTGTCAATTCTTCATGTGTAATTGGGAAGTCAAGAGGATTCTGATTATTTTTAAATGTGTCTTCATAAATTTGTAGATTTAGTTTGATCTGATTATAATTCTCATTGAGGTGTTTTGGTGGAATTTCTTTATATAATTTTTCAAAATGCTTCATCCAGATGTGTCCGTATCTTCATCTCCGTAATGCTTCATCTCTCTCTGTGTCCGTATCTCTTGCCCTCTCTCTCTCTCTCTCTCTCTCTCTCTCTCTCTCTCTCTCTCTCTCTCTCTCTCTCTCTCTCTCTCTCTCTCTCTCTTTCTCTCACTCTGTGTCTGTGTCTCTCGCCCTCTCTCTCGCCCTCTCTCTCTCACTCTGTGTCGGTCTCTCTCTCTCTCTCTCTCTCTCTCTCACTCTGTGTCGGTGTCTCTCGCTCTCTCTCTCTCTCTCTCTCTCTCTCTCTCTCTCTCTCTCTCTCTCTCTCTCTCTCTCTCTCTCTCGCTGTCACACACACTCTCAATTCAATTAAATTCAAATCAGCTTTATTGGCATGACTGTCGGATAGTACAATGTTGCCAAAGCATTAAACATGTAACAAGTTATACAGGTATAGATATCTAAATACAAAATATAATTAAAGAAGAAGAAAAAACAACAAAAAAAAAACATACATTGCTATATTGTAAATATACTCTCTCACACACACTCTCTCTCTCTCAGGGCTCAAAGCTATAACTACAGCGCTTCACAGCCGCAGAAGATCTACAGATCAGCGCCAGCGTCAGAGAACACCTTCTCCAAAGCTTATGTCTGAGCCTGAGACGGTCCTTTTGTATGCTTTTTTTAGTACTCACATCTTAAAAGTCATCCGTATTTAATTCCCTAACGTTCTCATAGTAGATATTATAAACATTACTGTTCAAAATGTTTTGGTTCTTATGCATTTATTTGACCAGTAAAAGCTTGTTTCCGCCACTAAATAAAAAAATAAAAAGAGTAATTGCGACTTTTTTATCTCAGAATTCAGAATTTTTTCCCTTACAATTGCGAGTTATAAAGTCAGAAATGCCACTTTATATCACGCAATTCTGACTTTCTCTCTCACAATTATCAGTTATTATTATATGAAGTGACAATTCGGACTTTATGTCTCAGAATTCGAACTTTATTCTCACAATTGCTATTTGTAAAGTCAAAAAAAAAGTTTTATTTAGTGGCGGAAACGGGCTTCCATAGTTTAGAAATACAGTAAAACGAGTACACATTGTGAAATATTATTACAGTTTAAAATAAGTTGTTCTTATTGTGCTTCATCGGCTTTGATATCTTTCTCCTTTTTGGCTGATGTCAGCTAAATATCATTCAGCCTTTATTATGTTGGCTTGACAAAGCTTCTTCTGAGCCCAAATTTAGTCATTATCTCCTCCTAGAGCTTTCTACCTAAACCCCCTAAACCCAGCTCGGACCTTCAGACTGGTCTGACTCGGGTTGCTATGACTTTTCTAACTGATCAGACCTATGGTTTTCCTAAAAATGAAGATTAAAAATCATGAAAATCCCATTCAATTTCATTGAGGGGTCAAAACTTTAATACAATAGGCCTAACTAGTATTTAAGCTACGTATCTATCACTGGCGAAGCCTAGCAACTAGCTTAGGACATATTAGCATTGTGTTAAATCCTTCTTGCAACATGCTAATACATGCTATCAACATGTTAAATCATGCCACAAACATGCTAATACATGCTATCAACATGTTAAAGCATGCCACAAACATGCTAATACATGCTATCAACATGTTAAATCATGCCACCAACATGCTAATACATGCTATCAACATGTTAAATCATGCCACCAACATGCTAACAACTTGTTAAAACGTGTTAGAAATATAAGAAAAGTTGTAAAACCTGTTAATTCAAGCTATCAAAATGCTATAAGAAAAGTGTTAGATCATGCTCCAATTCATGGTAACAACATGCTAAAACATGTTAGCAACATGATTAATGTTCGAAATGTTAACCTGACAATTCATAGCAAAATGTTAAAACATGTTAACATAATGTTAATTCATGTTAGCGAAGTGTTAAATCATGTTAGCAAACATGTTAATTAATGTAAGTAAAGTGTTATAATATGCAAGCAACATGCTACTTTATGTAAAATAATGTGAACAATGTGTTGGAGCATGTTATCATCATGTTAGCAGTGTGTTAAAGCAATGTGTTAATTCATGTTAGCAGAGTTAAAACGTAAATTAATGCTAACAATGTGTTGCAACACGTTAGCAATGTGTTATAGCATATTACCAACATGTTAATTCAGGTTAGCAGTGTGTTAAAACATGTTAATTTGTATCAGCAACATACAGTCATGCTACCAATATGCTAATTAATGTTAGAAATGTGTTTAAACCTGTTAATTCATGCTAGCAATGTGTTAAATCGCTCTATAAATGTTGGTTTACTGATGCAGCTTAATGTGTTACATGTTAGAAAAGATGCTAATTCATGCTAGCAATGTGTTAAAATGTGTTAACAACATGCTAATTCATGTTAGCAGTGTGTTAAAAAATGTTAATTAATGTTAACAATGTTCCAACATGTTAGCAATGTGCTAAAGCATGTTACCAACATGTTAGCAGTGTGTTGAAACATGTTAATAACATGTTAATTTGAGTCAGCAACATGCAAAGTCATGCTACCAACATGCTAATTAATGTCAGGAATGTATTTAAACCTGTTAATTAATGCTACTAATGTGTTAAATCATGTTAACAAAATGCTAGTTCATGTTAATAATATGTTATAATATGCTAGCAACATTCTAACAATGGGTTACATGTTAGCAACGTGCTAATTTATGACATCAACATGTTAGTTTATGCTATCAATGTTTTTCTTTCTCTCTCCACTTGCACTAAATTTAAAGCTTATAAAACTTTCAAACCGCTTTGTCAACCCAACATCAAAGTTTGTCTCAACTCATCTATTTTTTATATGAAACACAGACTTTACATCAAATCAATTCCCTGCTGTACATTTGTTTTTCATTAAATCTCATGTATTATGTTGACTTTATACTTTTATGTCACGCATATGTGGATCATTTTAGTATGTTATATAAATGTTACATTGTCTGTTCCGGTGTTTTGAAAAGCTCATCCTTTTTTCGGAAATTGCTTTTATATGTGTTTCATGTGAATAAAGCAATGCTGTGAAGTTTTGCAATTGTGCAAACTGTGCTTTATTTAATGTTTTGCAGCAAACCACAAATGTGTCTTTCAAAGTTTCACTGCATGCGAATTACTGAATTGCTTAAAAAAGTCTATAACTTTTAATGTGCGGACTGTACACAACGTACAACAGCGATTGGGGTGTTTTAAGCAACATTTAACCCAACCGCTGGGTTAAAACAACCTAATTGCAGGGTTAAAACAACTCAACCGTAGGGTTAAAACAACCCAACTGCTGGGTTAGTCCATTTTCAACCCAACTTGAGTTGTTTTTATCCCATCATTTTTTAGTGCAGATCTCATTGACTCCTTTTGGTACAAAAAAAAAAGAAAATAATAAATGTTTGTCCCTGCAACTGAAATTTACTACACTCTAAAAAATGCTGGGTTGTTTTTAACCCAATGTTGGGTCAAATATGGACTAACCCAGCAATTGGGTTGTTTTAATCCCATGGTTGGGTTAAATATTTGCTTAAGACAACCCAACTGCTGGGTTAGTCCATATTCGACCCAACATTGGGTTGTTTTTTACTCAGAATGTTTTAGAGTGCAATGACCTTCAAATGACTATGACAATAAAGTTTCATAAAACAATACATTTATGACTCGTATCCTGTCTGTTTACCCATAACAATAGCATTGGTGCAATATTACAACATGTTTTACAACAGCAGGTGCCTTGTATGAGGAAATAGTAGTTTAAAGGAGTACTTCAGCGCTGGGAAGATGAATCTGTATTTAAACTGGGTCATCAATGCAGTAGAAATGTAAAATTATTTGTGAATTTGGTGCTTTCTAGACTGAGAAAATACAGAAAATGTATTTTTGTCTCATGGGGATGAAAGACTACAATTCCCAGAATGCTTCGCTGCCCTGTGAGGCCATTCCCAAAGCCACCGCTACTGGATTACTGTGACTGAGTTGGAGAAGACACTACAATTAAAAACTGAACGTGTCTGTTCAATATAATGAGTGAGTCGCCGCGCGAGTCTCTCAGCACTGAGCACTAACTGCAGGAGTCAGATAAATGAGCTGATGAGCTCTCGTGATGAGAGCTGAGGTAATCACGACTACACTCGCGGCATACATTCACAACGCGAGTTCAGTCTGGCGCGTTTCAGTTCATGCCTTTGCAAGCTTAACTTTCATAGAAATTAATTTGAGAAGTTAAAAGACTTACACTGCTCTCCATATCTCCGTTTAAATGAGTGCCTGTAGCTGAGCTGTGCTGTGAGTGTGATCTCCATCCCTCATGCGCGGATTCAAAACATGCGGAAATGGCTCCCTCTGCTGGCTGTAGTCTTTAGCCTTTGGCCAAACATTCCTCCTATGATGCAAATATCATCAATTTGCATCATAGGAGGAATGTTTCCAGAAATAAAATGCATAAATCTCTTGTCTCAGGGGGATATGAGGGGGGAAAGCACAATCATTTGAATATACTCCAGAGTCTCTACTGATTCAAGGCCATATGCTAATCGCTGAAGTAACCCTTTAAAGCTTATTAATGAAAACATAAAAAAATACGCGAATGTTACTTTTCTCAAGCAGATCATTCCTAAAAAGCTACGGTATAGTAATGCTTTAGAATTGAAGAAGGTCTTTATATCTCCTGTAGTGACACTGGCTGAGCTCTTTTAAGGTCATAAATAATTTGCCCCATCCACTCTCACCTATGAAGAGCAGAAGCAAACTAATATCATCTTTTCCTTAAAGGAACACGCTGACTTTTTGGGACTTATTCATGAAAAAAAAATCACTTGTGGTTACAGATGTAGACTTAATTTTAAGTATTCAATATTACCTTTTATTAATATTCATTATCAGTTGATATTATGTATCTGTATTATTACTTTTTATTGTATTTATAATCATTTGTAATCATTGTATGCTTGAATACTGAGTATAGAAAGAGAACCGTTTGACTGTAAGACCAATGTGTGAGTGTAGTCTAAGTTTAAATGCATATGTGTACTCAGCGTTTAGTTATGCATGCCATGCTAATGTATACTTAATGGTTTGTTAGGCTGTATATTCCATGTATACTTATACATTTATACTGACTTATACATTTATACATTCCATTTTAATGGACATTGCTTGTTTGTCTGGTAATGTAGTTTTCAGCATATAAAAACCCAACACTTTAGACCAGAATCAGAGAAAGCTGGAATGCAGACCATCTCCCAGAAAATTGTCTTTCTCTCCTGACATATAAAATAATAAAAAGAAAATCTCTTGGCAAAATAACCATAGACAGTAAAAGAAAATAACTGGTGTCAGTCCTGCGAATTAAACTACAACGGGGACAAAGCTTAAAGGGATAGTTCACTTTAAAATAAATTTTTTTGTCATCCTTTACTCACCCTCAAGTTTCAAACCTGTATGAATTTCTTTCTTCAGCTGAACACAAGGGAAGATATTTTGATGATAGTCAGTAACCAAACAGTTAACTGGACGCATTGACTTCTATAGTAGGAAAACAAATACTATGGATAACAATGGCTCCAGTTAACTGTAATATATAATAGTGTTTTTCACGTTAAGCGATTTAAAAACGTTCCGCTGTTTTTAGTGATTAAAATACTGCAGCAGCTGCTGTATGTGGAGCACAAGTGTACAAAATGTGCATCTTGTTCATTTTAATTTATATTTTTGCTTTATTAATAGCCTATTCTTATTATATTTTTGTTTTACGATTTAGTCTTGTTCTGCAGTTCTATGGCGGTTTTGCCCTACAGGGCTCCGCGAATGAAAACTATGACTATTATGTATTTCTGTTGCTCTTTTCGTTTACTCATGAGTCATGAAGACCTCAAATAAAGTTTGGTTTTGAAGGGAAAACATGTGCTCATGACGTCAAACGCCTGCGACGGCGCAGCAGGAAACGTACGTCTGTTGAGCCAAAATGGCGTCCGTGATCCTTCAGGCTGGAGTGGGTTAGCGAGAAACCTGTCCGAATAGACCTCAGATGACACAGTTTGGCTCTTATTAGACGGATTAATTCTTGTTTATCATTAAGAAGAATTCACCTAAACTAGCGAGGACACGCTTAGATGCTGTGAGGTAAAGTAAACCTGCTGTTTATTGAAAGTGAAAGTCAATTGCAGCGATTAGCTGGTGCAAATCTGACACAGCACATCAAAATACCTAAAAAACATAACAACTACTGAGTGTTTATTAATAATGCCGCTGTTTATAATCAGGTTGCAATTGATTTAGTGTGTTATTGGAAGGCGCTGTGACAAATGATCTGTTATATTGACTCTTATAGCATATCTGTCTGAAATCTGGCAGTTTCCCCCCGTCGTATTATTATTTATATTTTCCATTTGTCCTGTTTTATGCGTCAACTGTCTTAGATGTCTTCAGCACACGTGATTCAGCATCATGTGAGGTTTATATCTATCCTGCAGCTGGAATGACATGGCAGATCTCATTATCTGATTTATATAAACCTCGTGTGATTGATTATTACTGATTGGCATAAATATCTGATTAAAAACTGTTCTGCTCTTGAAATGAGATGCTAAATATAACTGTACATACCATGAATTTCTACATTTATATGGACAATACTCTTTGAATGTGCATTAATGATATTTCAAGTATTATATAATGTAATATTTAATTAAATGTTTGTATATATATCTAATTAACTGTAAATAAACAAATACATTCAGTTAATTTTTAAAAATACACATTTTTATTTAAACGAACATTTGAAATGTTGCCTTGGCACTAAAATTATTGACTAGAAATAAATAAATGAAAAAAATATTTATATTAATTTATAAAATATTAATTTATAAAAGATAAAAAAGCCTAAAAAGCAATATTTAAAACAAAACAACAACAACAAAACTAATACAAGTACAAAAGCACATATCAAAATAGCAACAAAAAAAAATTAAAACAAAAATATTAAACTATAATAAAGTTAAAATCGTCTTTTGCATGATAAAGAAACCAAAAAATATATTAAAATTGATTAAAAAAATAAATTAAACCTAAACAGCTATATTTAATATATTTTTAACTCAAATTAAATACAATTATTAAAGCTAATTCAAAATATTAATAAAACTAAAAATTAGTTTGCATGATGATGATTATACTTGGAAGTCCTTGGCATCTAAAGGATGGAAAAGCCCTGGTTTAGAGTAATGATCCATAATTTGTGTGTTTATTGAAGTAATTTCAGCTCAAACTATGACTACACACATTTCATTTTCTCGTGTTTGATCTTGAGTCACTTCCTCCTGAGTTGAGGAGAGATCTTCCTCTTTTCCCTGTGGGCTGAACGTGCCCTGAATTAAGAAACTGTGTGTGTGTGTGTGTGTGTGTGTGTGTGTGTGTGTGTGTGTGTGTGTGTGTGTGTGTGTGTGTGTGTGTGTGTGTGTGCAGGAGGAGATGGCTGGACGTGGAGTCGGGTGTTTGTGGAAACGTCACGTTGTTGAGCAGCTGAAACAGAGAGACAGAGTTCAGCGTCAGGCCTTTGAGGAAATCATACACCAGTGTAAGACTTTTTATTAATATTATTATAAAAGTTGTGTGTGTGTGTGTGTGTGTGTGTGTAAACCATGAGCCACTCAAATGCACATGGATGTCATCTCTTGTGTCATATAATATAATTTAAATACACACTTTCTCTCCAGATAACCGGTTGTTGGAGAGGTCTGATCTTCAGGTTGTTTTTTCGGAACGTCTCCAGACCGACAAGTATGAGCATCAGAACAGACACGACCTCAGGTATTTTATTTTCATCGTTTGTAATCTGTTGTAACATTTAAGGTGAAGAAATGACATGTGTAGTAAGAAGAACATTACATGAAGAGGAAACAATTATAATACAAAAAAGGAACACGATCAGTAGTCATTTCCAGCTGCTGTTAAGATGTGTTTGGACGATCGGATCACAAGTGGACGAGGCGACACACTCCCATTTACACCTGGTGTTTAAATCCGTCGCCTTTGTCCGCGCTCAACCACTTCTGTCCTGATGTCTTCGAGCGGAGGGTATGTATGTATGTTTGTTTTTTAAGATCTTTCCACCTAATGGACAAAATAAGCTCACGCCATTTGCATATGAACGCGATCGTAGACGACGGAGAAACACACGGAGAGCACCAGCTTTAGTTTCTGCTCTGACTGACGCGAGACCGGTCGAACGCTGTGAGTGTGTGTAAGAAATGAGGAGAGAACATTGTGCTTGGGATGTTTTTTCATCTTCAGGACAAACTTGTGTCTCCAGCCGACAAAATTTAAAACCTGTCTGCCTAGCGTGCGTCTCGTAATGTTCACGAGTTAGGTAAGTAGGCGGAGAGTGGTTTTATAAAACAAAATATATATATATTTCTCAAATTACTGAAGCATTTTTGTAAAATCACACAGTGCTACTGCCCAGTCAAAGCAGTGTTGAGACATCTCGCATGCTATTGGCTGGTCTTTTGTGTCTTTTGAGTGTAATTGACCACATGAGCATTTGCAGTACGAAAGCAATCCGGTCAAATGTGGAAGTGGACGAAAGTGGACAAACTCAAAATGTTTTAGACCCCATTTACACCTGTATTTAAAGGAACTGTATGTAAGAAATGTATTTCAATGAATCATAAAATGGCCGATATGTCACTAGACATTAAGAAATCATGTTTATTTCAAATACTTCTATCACTGACAACAGTAGTCCGGCCAGGATATTGTCATTTAAAAGTAGTTGTCGCAGCTCAACTGATGTTGATGATGTCTGTGAACAATGTGTTTTGGCCTGAAGCTCCGCCCTCCACCTAATCGACCAATCACGAAGTCAGTAGTGTTTCGGGTTGCCAGATCTGCTCTAGTTACCACAGCTGCAGATACAAACGTTCCTGCTGATCCTTCAGCCAATCTGGCAACCTCGAGTCAGGGGGAGGGGGATACACCGCTCTACAGTCATTTTAAAGTGATTGCAGTACCAGTTTTGGCCACAACCTTACACACACTTCCTTTAACATCGACCACTTGTGATCCGATCGGCCAAAACGCAAGTGTGTGTGAGTGTGTGTCTGTTTGTGTATGTTTCTCTGTGTGTTTCGGCTTTACTTGTGAGGGCCTAATGTTCTCACTTATCCACAACTTTCCTGCAAGTCTTAGTGGGCGTCGCCATGACACTCGATACTTCCGGTTGACGGTATCTCAGTTCCGGTTTAGCACAAATAACAGTTATGCTGCGTTCACGCTAGACGCGAGTAACGCGAATAAATAGCGCTATTCGCGCGAACTTGGACGCTTGAACATTTTGACTCTATTCGCTTCATTCACTACACAACAGACGCGTATTTGCGTCACGGGAGGGGCTTCTGCCAGGCAGCGGCAGTCGTCAGAAGGACGAGCCGAGTTAAGGCTGCTCTCGCCGGCGTTAATGAGCGCTGAGCGCCGCGGTCTCACCTCCGAAACCTTGATTCTATAAACCATGCAACATAAACGGACCCGTTTGGCATGTTGCTAGCACCCTTCACACTCCATCCAATGCCCAACGAGCTTCAGATAAACTCAAGAATTGTGATGTAGAAGTAATATTTATATTTTAATATTTGTAATTGTTGAGATCATGTCTCATGTTTTTTTAATCAACATGAAAATAGATGCATGAACTTCAATTAATGTAAGTGCATTGTAATAAAAATTAATATTTCATTGCTGTAAATGTAATTATTGAGTTAGTATAATATATTAGTTTAACCTATTTTAAAATACTGCAGTACAACTGTATCATTTTTTGCAAGGGGTATGTTTATTGTTTTCAATAATTTACAGATTTAATGTGTAGAAGACCGCTCAAACAACCTAACGTTAAATAGAGACATGCACTCCCGCGGGACTCAGCACAACCGAGTGCGGCGCGGGATCATATTTAATAGTGAATGCAGATGCGGGCGGTAAGATATTATTGTGTGCGTGTCGCGGGAAAATAAAATTATTTTGCGGGACTCCCGCAAAGTGGAAATATCGAACAAAATGAATAACTAGAAACAAATAAACCTTTATTTATAATAAAATAAAATCGATTTACAGGCGCATGGACGGAAGGTAACTCTTGCGTGGATCATAGGAACAGCCAAGCCGGCCTACCACACAGTGGAAAAATGTCTGCACCGCATAACTCAGGTGAATCGCTTAGTGCTGCAGATATTAGTAAGTTACTGTAAGATAGTCAGATCCATGCGACCATCTGGGACACGTGATCATTTTGCCTGAAGCGTTGTTGTAAAAGTCTACTCCTGAATCCTCATAATACAACCAAGCGTTTAGCTGATAACAGTACAGACTAATGTAAACCGGAAGTTCGTTACCGGCGTGTTCTACGTTGCCTTAGCGATCATGAGAGAGGTCAGAGTTCGGGAAAGTTGTGGATAAAGTGAAAAATTATGACTAGTTGAAAAGGCTTATAAATCGGCCAAAACATGTTTATTTAAATCTAGTGTTTCTGTGATGGCTTAGGGGAAGGGCTTGGGGTTAGCCCATAGAAAATATAATTAACCTGATATAAAATCAATGGAAGTCTGGTAAATCAAACGTGTGTGTGTGTGTGTGTGTGTGTAGTCCGGGCGTTGACGGCAGCCGCAGTGACTCCCTGCAGCAGGAAATGGCTCAGATGAGAATCAAACACCAGGAGGAGCTGACGGAGCTGCACAAGAAGAGAGGAGAGGTGAGCGTCAGCTGCTGATCTCAGACCTGTGACAAGACTCACATTTACATGTCAACGACCACATTTACATACGCAACAGCTTCACTCGTCATCATTAGAGTAGCTTTACAATCGTCGTCTTGTGACTCGTAGATCACTGTGAACGAGTTTAAACCATCCTATTCATTAAATCAATTACAAACTCAGATTGAGTGATTTGGATTGGCATTATTCATATATTGCAGTTGCTGTTTATAAAGGAACATGATTCAAATCATTCTTTGGCAATTCAAATGTCTTTTCTTGTGTGTGTGTGTGTGTGTGTGTGTGTGTGTGTGTGTGTGTGTTTGCAGCTGGCTCAGAATGTGATTGAACTAAACAACCAGATTCAGCAGAAAGACAAAGAGATCCAGAGCAATGAAGCCAAGTGAGTGTGTTATGTGTGCACTGTGTGTATCAGCAGATTATGTTTATGTCAAGCCTCATTTATTTTCATGATATAAATTGTTTTTAAAGTTGCTTTGCAGAAAATCATGATTTTAATGTTATAATAGCTTAATATAGTTGTATGGTTTAGTCACATCTGGTGCTATAATATTTACATTTTTCAATGAAATAAACAATCAAGCAGATTTGCTGTATACTTTACGTGACTACTGTATAATAATGCACACATAATAAATGTCCAACTTTATATAGAGAGATGTGCGATTATTATAATTACTCTTGATTGTGAAAAGGCTAGAATTCATCGTTATGAGAAAAAAAGTGTAAAGTAGTTTTGAGTTTGATTTCATGAATGGGTAAAAAGACAAGTTATGGATTCATATGTCAAATCTTTTGTGCAACTCTCACACTCACACAAACACACACATACATACATTTTAACAATTTATTTAAGTCCACTTAAAATAAATAATTTACTGGGACATAAATATTATAGATGCAGTTATATACATGTACAAAAAACACACACACACACACATACACATTCGCTCGTACGCACGCACTCAATCACTCACTCACTCACTCACTCTCTCACACATAAGCCCCGTTTCCACCGCAGGAACTTTCCCCAGGAACTTTGGGTGGTACTCGGTGTGTTTAGACCGCAGGAACCAGGGTCTAAATGAAGTTCCGGGTAAATATTTCCCCCTCTAAACGGCCCTGCTCGCGAGGTAGTACTTTTTCAAAGTTCAGGAACTTTCGAGGGCGGGACTTAGGCGCTGAACATGCTGATTGGTTGAGCTCACGCAGCATTTTAGTTCAACCGGCATTTTTAAGTCTTTTGCGAGGTTCGGTCTACGTTCAGTAAATATCAGTCTTGCTCTCTGTCTGATGGCGCGCCTTCGTCTCAGCCATCTCACGTGCAATGTCCGTAATAGCTGATAATAATATACATTGTCATTTTAAATCTAGCTTTACAAGCTTTCTGAATATGCTGCTCTTTTCTGTCGTTGTTAATTACCTCTTTAGTAAACCAGCAAAAGCAGCACAGCCTGAATCTCTTCCACTCGTTATTCATTTTTTTACAGTCTATATTTTTCACCATGTAAACGACCTGACCGATTACTTTTAAGTGTGCGTCCTTACATGCCGTGACAGCGCGCGCCGCGCTCATGTTGACAAGAGAGGAAAGCTCATTTTTCTGAGGGGTAAACTTTTTATTTCGTAAGTTATGAAGAAAATGAAGATAATGTTGGAGTAATGACACAGCGTATATTGCCCCAGGCAGTTTTTACTTTAACTGCGCCTGACAGAAGAATGTTTTTTTCTGAGATGATTATTACACTTTACAACAGATAAATATCTTATTATATAATACTGTATTAGTCCTGGTGGCCGTTAAGAGTTGCTATGGCTACAGTTAACACATCCCAGCTGCTGGAGAAAACAGCGTTGACATTTTTGATGCGGCAGACAAACTGCATGTGACAAAATGATTGCGATTGAAAGTCATCACATGTAAACACCAGATCGGTTTAGATGACGTCTCATGTAAACAGTCCACTAAATCTTTCAGTCGGTAAAAAAAATGTCATCATTTTTTGTTCGTTTTTGCGGTCGCGCAAAAATGATTACTGTCCGTCACTGACTTGAGGAGCAGTCGCGCGCAGTCCTACATCACCGGACTAATCTGCCTAATCTTCACGGAACTTTATCGCGGTGGAAACGCAGACAGTTGCAGGTCTGGGGGGGAGAAAAGTTCCTGTAAAAAGTTCCTGGTACAAATTTTTCCTGGTAATTTTGGTGGAAACGGGGCTATAGACTCTCTCACGCTCACTCGCACTCACAGACACACACACACACTCTCTCACACACACTCTCACTCATACAAACACTCTAACTCATACACACTAAATCACTCTCTCTCTCACACATAGCCTGTCGCGCACACACACACACACACACACACTCACTCACGGATACATACACACACTCAATCACTCGCATGCGCACACACTCACAGACTCACCCACTCACAGACACTCTCACTCACAGACACACTCTCACTCATACAAACACTCTAATTCATACACACTAAATCACACGCACTTAATCACACACACGCTCAATCACTCTCTCTCTCTCTCTCACACACATAGACTCACTCACACTCACAGACACAGACACACACTCTCTCTCACACACACTCTCACTCATACAAACACTCTAACTCATACACACTAAATCACACGCACTTAATCTCACACACACGCTCAATCACTCTCTCTCTCTCATACATAGCCTGTCGTGCACACACACACACACACACACACACACTCTCACGGATACATACACACAATCAATCACTCGCATACATGCGCACACACACACTCACAGACTCACTCACTCACAGACACACTCTCACTCATACAAACACTCTAACTCATACACACTAAATCACACACACTTAATCACACACACGCTAAATCACTCTCTCTCTCTCACGCACAGACTCACTCACGCTTACTCACACTCACAGACACACACTCTCTCTCCCTCACACACACTCACAGACATACTCTCTCACACACACTCTCACTCGTACACGCACTCAAACACACTTTTTTGCCGTTCTTCCCCATTTCCACCAAGGTGTTGCACAAAGGATTTGACGTGTGAATCCATAACTTGTCTTGTGAAGCTTTACGTTTGATTTGTCTTGTTACATTATGAGAGAAATCAAACTCAAAACCACTTTACAGTTATTCACGTTCTAAAGCACGACTCAGATCGCCATTACCCTCACATTTTGAGATGATATGAACAATCGCGTTATGTTGCTTTATGTGCGTTTGCTCAGGATGTTGGAGTATCAGCAGCAGATCTCCCATCTGGAAGGGGAGTGTCGCGACCTCCGAAACTCTCTAGCGGATCTGGAACGAGCCAATCAGACGCTGCGAGACGAGTACGATGCCCTGCAGATCACGTTCAGCGCTCTGGAAGAGAAACTACGAAAAACCATGGAGGACAATCAGGAGCTGGTGACGCGCTGGATGACGGAGAAAGCCCAGGAGGCCAACAGACTCAACGCCGAGAACGAGAAGGACACCAGGTCAGAATCTGGGACCGTATTCACAAAATATTTTATCTTATCACTAAGAGTTCTCCTAAATAGCAGTAAAAGTTTTTAGTTCAAGTTTTCTCTGAAAATTTAATCACAAAGCTGCTGAGGGCAACTTTTACTAAGGAACAGAGATAAGTCTTAAAGGGTTAGTTCACCCAAAAATGAAAATGATTTCATGAATTACTCCGCCTCATGTCGTTGGACACCCGTAAGACCTTCGTTCATCTTCAGAACACAAATGAAGATATTTTAGTGTAAAGCTGAGAAAGGCTTCAGAAAGGCCTCCATTGGCATTCAGTACATTCACACTCACAAGACCCATAAAGGCACTAAAGACGTCGACACAAAGCCCATCTCACTACAGCGGCTGCACAATCATTTTACAATGCGACAAAATTAGTTATTGTGTGCACAAAAATCAGAATAACGACTTTATCCACCAAGTTATTGACGTGAACTCGACGCATGCGTGAGAATATGACCGTGACGTTCATGACCCAGAAGAGGAGGAGCGAGACCGACACGGAAGCAGTGTTGGGAACGTTACTTTAAAAAAGTAATTAGTTATAGTTACTCGCTGCTTGTTCCAAGTAATTTAGTTAGTAATTGAATTACTCTATAATAAAAGTAACTCGTTACCAGGGAAAGTAACTATTTTCGTTACTGTAAAAAATGAGTACATAAGTACAACAGACAAGTGTTTATAACTTTTTTTAAATGTTCAAATATGTAAAATAACTTGAGTGCCCCAATATTAAATGTTAAATGAATGAAATGGACACTAAATAGAATAAATTATTATTATAAAACATTGTGCACTAATCTACACTATTTTAATGTTGCTGTGGGACAATGTGAGAGACACCTATCAAATGCAATACATTATTGTAAATATCAGTACTATAGTGGAACAATAAAACTAAATATATAACTGTAATATTTATTGCACAGACCCCAACTGGCCATCAAATAAATCTAAAAATAAATGATGCTCCTTAAGAAAAGTAGGCTATACCAAAACTAGAAAATAATAATAATACAAATTAGCCTAATTTATAAAGACACTTTGTAGTGCACATTACAATTCTAAAACTGTAACACAACTGGTAGACATACGGTAGCCTGTTTGAAGTATTTTCTTATTCACAAAAAAGTTTATCAAGAAGTGTTCTCAAGTCTTGTTTGTATGGCAGGCTTACACACTTTCTCGCGAGAAAAACCTAGTTTTGGTGTCTTTAATGTCGTGGCTCTGTTTCCTCCTTAGGAAGTGGAGCTCACGTTATAAGTTGCGTTCGCCGACGAGGAGAGACTCTTCTGGGCATAAGCTGCACGTTATAAACATTCTTACCTTTCACCTCAACGAGGGAAAAATAGCGCCATACTTCCAGTTTGTGAAAGCTATCTTTGAAGTCATTGAACATGCCATCGCTCTGACTCCTGCACTGGTCACACACACACACACAGCTGCAGGTCCGCTGACAGAGCGCGCGCCTGTTCGGATGAAAACCGCTTCAGTGAGCTCAATTATAGTAACGCTGCATTTTATTCTCAGTAACAGGGGAAACAGTAATTTGTTTGATAACTATTCTCGTTGCTTCATCAAATGATTGTGCAGCCGCTGTAGTGAGATGGGCTTTGTGTCGACGTCTTTAGTGCCTTTATGGGTCTTGTGAGTGTGAATGTACTGAATGCCAATGGAGGCCTTTCTGAAGCCTTTCTCAGCTTTACACTAAAATATCTTCATTTGTGTTCTGAAGATGAACGAAGGTCTTACGGGTGTCCAACGACATGAGGCGGAGTAATTCATGAAATCATTTTCATTTTCGGTTGAACTAACCCTTTAAGCTAAGAGTGAGGGCGGGGTTAACTTAGTTCCTATGGATGATGTCATCATGCTTGCAAACTATGACCACAGTGATTGGCTGATAGAGGAGGGATCGCTGTCAGTGTTTTAAATATATAAATATTTTATTGAACGAGGTTTTATGTTGCCATATTCAAAAAAAGAATTTAAAAAGTACGCTGTGTCACTAATTAACCTAGTATATGTTTTTTCATCAATATTTTCAATATTTTTTCAAATACAGCGCACCTTTACAGCATAAATTGCAGATTTCCGCGTGCAAAATATGCGTGGCTGGCATGATTTGATAGTCATGTATTTTCATAATCATGTATCCCTGTATTTTCATTGCTTAAAAGTCACATATATCTTAGCAGAATGTTGAAAAATGTTTTTTACTTCCCACAAGACAAGCCATATCCCCCCACTGCCATGGGGGACGTTATAAAGTGACGTAATTACTCAACGTGAACATCATTGAACCAGTGAGCTACATAGTTATAGGCCGAGTTATACAAGTTATAGTCCGAAATCGCATCCTATACCCTCAAATAGGGCATTATTTGAAGGGACCGGCATTTGTAGTGGCATCTGAAACCATAGTAGACTTTATTGAGTGCACTCATTCAATCCAACAATGCACCGCAATAACGAGTGTATAGCCGATGGACACACAACGGCTGTCTAACTTCACACACTTGTTTTCATTCACTCCCTCAAGTGAACTGTATTAGTGGACTAATGTTGGGAATAATGATCTCATTTTCCCAATGGATCAGAAGTTGATGCAGCTTAACAGTTGCAAGAGGGAACTTTTTTGTTCCCAGTGGGTTATATCATATATTTTCAAAAACCTTACAGTTGTAAGTATATTAGTAGTTTGTACATTTACGTTACGGTAAGAGATTGCACTGGAAGCATTTTAACAGAAGATGTTTGGTATAGCTACCTCTGTAAAACAGGAAGCACACATTTTATTTATTTATATTTTGTTTTAATTTTAACAGAAGTTGTAGCATATTCCTTTTGTAAAGCTACAGAACTTGATAATAAGAAATTACTCTTTACATTAAGGTATTAGCCTAGTAAGAACAGGGTGTTGGGGGAATCATTTTTTTTTTACTTTTTCATCAAACCGCACCTTTTGCAAGTTCCCGCAAATTCATTGCATAAATATCCTGCATTTTTAAAGCTACACTGTGTAACTTTTTTAGTTTATTCTTAGCTAAAAATACTTCGTTCTTTCAAAAATATATGCACTCATTAGTGTATATTTACTTCTTTCAGGTAATAAAGTATTCTGGTAAGTTTATAATATGCCATTGAAAATACATACGGGTGAGGGGTTCGAATGCCGGTCGCCATGTTGCTCCTCCATCTTGAAAGTACAGTAGCCAAAGAGGGACATACCCGTAAATTCAAGCTTCGCCTTTCGCGGTTTAACACTTGATGGCACTCATGGACGAGGTCGAACTGGAAGTCATCTTAATCTTGGACTAAATCGGCCACCGTAGGAGTTAAACCGAAATCAGAATTGAGAGGAACAGAAACTAATATTCACTGGATGGTCATATACCTTTACACCGCTAGATGGGGGAAAATATCACACAGTGGAGCTTTAAAGAAAACATGCTGTGTAATCAAGGATTTTGCCCACAACAATCACACAAAAAAGGCCCATTTTT